>NW_024470723.1:0-102500 GCF_017639515.1 Carcharodon carcharias
TTTTTAACTCTGTTTGCCTGTGTTAACTCTGTTTAACTCTGTATGCCTCTGTTAAACTCTTTTTAGCACTGTTTTCCACTGTTTAACTCTGTTTGCCTCTGTTTGCCTCTGTTTTCCACTGTTTAACTCTGTTTGCCTCTGTTTGCCTCTGTTTGCCTCTGTTCAACTCTTTTTGACTCTGTTTGTCTCTGTTTAACTCTGTTTGCCTGTGTTTAACTCTGTTTGCCTCTGCTTAACTCTGTTAAACTCGGTTTTCCTCTGTTTGCCTCGGTTTAACTCAGTTTTCTTCTGTTTAACTCTGTTTGCCTTTGTTTGCCCCTTTTTAACTCTGTGTGCCTCCTTTTAACTCTGTTTAACTCTATTTGCCTCTGTTTCACTCTTGTAAACTCTGTTTGCCTCTGTTTCCCTCTTCTTAACTCTGTTTGCCTCTGTTTAACTCTGTTTGACACTGTTTGCCTCTGTTTAACTCTGTTTGCCTCTGTGTATCTCTGTCTGCCTCTGTTTCATCTGTTGAATTCTGTTTGCCTCTCTTTGCCCCTTTTAAACTCTGTGTACCTCCTTTTAACTCTGTTTAACTCTGTTTGCCTCTGTTTCACTCTTTTAAACTCTGTTTGCCTGTGTTTAACTCTGTTTGCCTGTGTTTAACTCTGTTAAATTCGGTTTTCCTCTGTTTGCCTCGGTTTAACTCAGTTTTCTTCTGTTTCACTCTGTTTGCCTTTGTTTGGCCCTTCTTAACTCTGTGTGCCTCCTTTTAAATCTGTTTCACTCTGATTACCTCTGTTTCACTCTTTTAAACTCTGTTTGCCTCTGTTTCCCTCTTGTTAACTCTGTTTGCCTCTGTTTCACTCTGTTTAACTCTGTTCAACGCTGTTTGCCTCTGTTAAACTCTGTTTAACACTGTTTGCCACTGTTGAACTCTGTTTGCCTTTGTTTAACTCTGTTTGCCGCTGTTTAACTCTGTTTTCCTCTGTTTAACTCTGTTTGCCTCTGTTTGCCTCTGTTAAACTCTGTTGAACTCTGTTTCCCTCTGTTTAACTTTCTTTGCCTCTGTTTTACTCTGATTGCCTCTGTTTGTCACTGTTTAACTCTGTTTGTCACTGCTTAAACTTGTTTAACTCTGTTTGCCTCTGTTTGCCTCTGTTAAACTCTTTTTTACTCTGTTTGCCTCTGTTTTACCCTGTTTGCCTCTGTTTAACTCTGTTTGCCTCTGTTTAACTCTGTTAAACTCTTTTTTACTCTGTTTGCCTCTGTTTAACTCTGTTTGCCTCTGTTTAACTCTGTTTGCCTTTGTTTGCCCCTTTTTAACTCTGTGTGCCTCCTTTTAACTCTGTTTAACTCTGTTTAACTCTGTTTCACTCTTGTAAACTCTGTTTGCCTCTGTTTCCCTCTTCTTAACTCTGTTTGCCTCTGTTTAACTCTGTTTGACACTGTTTGCCTCTGTTTAACTCTGTTTGCCTCCGTGTATCTCTGTCTGCCTTCTGTTTCATCTTTTGAATTCTGTTTGCCTCTCTTTGCCTCTGCTTGCCTCTGTTAAACTCTGTTTAACTCGGTTCCCTCTGTTTAACTCTGTTTGCCTCTGTTTTTCTCTGATTGCCTCTGTTTGTCTCTGTTTAACTCTATTTGTCACTGTTTAACTCTGTTTAACACTGTTTGCCTCTGTTTGCCTCTGTTAAACTCTGTTGAACTCTGTTTCCCTCTGTTTAACTTTGTTTGCCTCTGTTTTACTCTGTTTGCCTCTGTTTGTCACTGTTTAACTCTGGTTGTCACTGCTTAAACTTCTTTAAATCTGTTTGCTTCTGTTTCACTCTTTTAAACTCTGTTTGCCGCTGTTTCCCTCTTGTTAACTCTGTTTGCCTGTGTTTAACTCTGTTTAACTCTGTTTGCCTCTGTTAAACTCTTTTTAGCACTGTTTTCCACTGTTTAACTCTGTTTGCCTCTGTTTGCCTGTGTTTGCCTCTGTTCAACTCTTTTTGACTCTGTTTGTCTCTGTTTAACTCTGTTTGCCTGTGTTTAACTCTCTTTGCCTCTGTTTAACTCTGTTAAACTCGGTTTTCCTCTGTTTGCCTCGGTTTAACTCAGTTTTCTTCTGTTTAACTCTGTTTGCCTTTGTTTGCCCCTTTTTAACTCTGTGTGCCTCCTTTTAACTCTGTTTAACTCTGTTTGCCTCTGTTTCACTCTTGTAAACTCTGTTTGCCTCTGTTTCCCTCTTCTTAACTCTGTTTGCCTCTGTTTAACTCTGTTTGACACTGTTTGCCTCTGTTGAACTCTGTTTGCCTCTGTGTATCTCTGTCTGCCTCTGTTTCATCTGTTGAATTCTGTTTGCCTCTCTTTGCCCCTTTTAAACTCTGTGTACCTCCTTTTAACTCTGTTTAACTCTGTTTGCCTCTGTTTCATTCTTTTAAACTCTGTTTGCCTGTGTTTAACTCTGTTTGCCTCTGTTATACTCTTTTTAACACTGTTTGCCACTGTTTAACTCTCTTTGCCTGTGTTTAACTCTGATTGCCTCTATTTAACTCAGTTTAAATCTGTTTCCCTCTGTTTACCTCTGTTTAACTCTGTTTGCCTCTGTTTCTCTGTTTGCCTTTGTTTGCCCCTTTTTAACTCTGTATGTCTCCTTTTAACTCTGTTTAACTCTGCCTCTGTTTCACTCTTTTAAATGCTGTTTGCCTCTCTTTCCCTCTTCTTAACTCTGATTGCCTCTGTGTAACTCTGTTTGCCTATGTTTGCCTCTGCTTAACTCTGTTTACCTCTGTTTGCCTCCACTTAACTCTGTTTGCCTCTGCGTATCTCTGTCTGCCTCTATTTCATCTGTTCAATTCTGTTTGCTTCTCTTCGCCTCTGTTTGCCTCTGTTAAACTCAGTTTAACTCTGTTCCCTCTTTTTAACTCTGTTTGCCTGTTTTTCTCTGATTGCCTCTCTTTGTCACTGTTTAACTCTGTTTGCCTCTGTTTAACTCTGTTTGCCTCTGTTTGACTCTAATTAACTCTGTTTGCCTCTGTGTATCTCTGTTTGACTCTGTTTCATCTTTTGAATTCTGTTTGCCTCTCTTTGCCTCTGTTTGCCTCTGTTAAACTCTGTTTAACTCTGTTCCCTCTGTTTAACTCTGTTTGTCTCTGTTTTTCTCTGATTGCCTCTGTTTGTCTCTGTTTAACTCTTTTTGTCACGGTTTAACTCTGTTTAACTCTGTTTGCCTCTGTTTGCCTCTGTTTAACTCTGTTTAACTCTTTTGCATCTGTTAAACTCTGTTTAACACTGATGGCCTGTGATTAACTCTGTTTGCCTGTGTTTAACTCTGCTTGCCTCTGTTTAACTCTGTTTTACTCTGTTTCCCTCTGTTTCGTTCTGTTTAACACTGTTTGCCTTGTTTAACTCTGTTTGCCTTTGTTTGCCCCTTTTTAACTCTGTGTGCCTCCTTTTAACTCTGTTTAACTCTGTTTGCCTCTGTTTCACTCTTGTAAACTCTGTTTGCCTCTGTTTCCCTCTTCTTAACTCTGTTTGCCTCTGTTTAACTCTGTTTGACACTGTTTGCCTCTGTTAAACTCTGTTTAACTCTGTTCCCTCTGTTTAACTCTGATTGCCTCTGTTTGTCTCTGTTTAACTCTATTTGTCACTGTTTACCTCTGTTTAAATCTGTTTGCCTCTGTTAAACTCTGCTGAATTCTGTTTCCCTCTGTTTAACTTTCTTTGCCTCTGTTTTACTCTGATTGCCTCTGTTTGTCACTGTTTAACTCTGTTTGTCACTGCTTAAACTTGTTTAACTCTGTTTGCCTCTGCCTCTGTTCAACTCTTTTTAATTCTGTTTGTCTCTGTTTAACTCTGTTTGCCTTTGTTTAACTCTGTTTGCCTCTGTTTAATTCTGTTAAACTCGGTTTTCCTCTGTTTGCCTCGGAAAACGCAGTTTTCTTCTGTTTAACCCTGTTTGCCTTTGTTTGCCCCTTTTTAACTCTGTGTGCCTCCTTTTAAATCTGTTTAACTCTGATTGCCACTGTTTCACTCTTTTAAACTCTTTTTGCCTCTGTTTCCCTCTTCTTAACTCTGTTTGCCTCTGTTTAACTTTGTTTAAATCTGTTCAACTCTGTTTGCCTCTGTTTGAATCTAATTAACTCTGTTTGCCTCTGTGTATCTCTGTTTGACTCTGTTTCATCTTTTGAATTCTGTTTGCCTCTCTTTGCCTCTGTTTGCCTCTGTTAAACTCTGTTTAACTCTGTTCCCTCTGTTTAACTCTGTTTGCCTCTGTTTTTCTCTGATTGCCTCTGTTTGTCTCTGTTAAACTCTGTTTCACACTGTTTGCCACTGTTTAACTCTGTTTGCCTGTATTTAACTCTGTTTGCCTTTGTTCGCCCCTTTTTAACTCTTTGTGCCTCCTTTTAACTCTGTTTGCCTCTGTTTGCCTCCACTTAACTCTGTTTGCCTCTGCGTATCTCTGTCTGCCTCTGTTTCATCTGTTGAATTCTGTTTGCCTCTCTTCGCCTCTGTTTGCCTCTGTTAAACTCAGTTTAACTCTGTTCCCTCTGTTTAACTCTGTTTGCCTGTTTTTCTCTGATTGCCTCTCTTTGTCACTGTTTAATTCTGTTTGCCTCTGCTTAACTCTGTTTGCCTCTGTTTGACTCTAATTAACTCTGTTTGCCTCTGTGTATCTCTGTTTGACTCTATTTCATCTTTTGAATTCTGTTTGCCTCTCTTTGCCTCTGTTTGCCTCTGTTAAACTCTGTTTAACTCTGTTCCCTCTGTTTAACTCTGCCCCTGTTTTTCTCTGATTGCCTCTGTTTGTCTCTGTTTAACTCTATTTGTCACTGTTTAACTCTGTTTGCCTCTGTTTGCCTCTGTTAAACTCTGTTGAACTCTGTTTCCCTCTGTTTAACTTTCTTTGCCTCTGTTTTACTCTGATTGCCTCTGTTTGTCACTGTTTAACTCAGTTTGTCACTGCTTAAACTTGTTTAAATCTGTTTGCCTCTGTTTGCCTCTGTTCAACTCTTTTTGACTCTGTTTGTCTCTGTTTAACTCTGTTTGCCTGTGTTTAACTCTGTTTGCATCTGTTTAACCCTGTTAAACTCGGTTTTCCTATGTTTGCCTCGGTTTAACTCAGTTTTCTTCGGTTTAACTCTGTTTGCCTTTGTTTGCCCCTTTTTAACTCTGTGTGCCTCCTTTTAACTCTGTTTAACTCTGTTTGCCTCTGTTACCCTCTTCTTAACTCTGTTTGCCTCTGTTTAACTCTGTTTGACACTGTTTGCCTCTGTTTAACTCTGTTTGCATCCGTGTATCTCTGTCTGCCTTCTGTTTCATCTTTTGAATTCTGTTTGACTCTCTTTGCCTCTGCTTGCCTCTGTTAAACTCTGTTTAACTCTGTTCCCTCTGTTTAACTCTGTTTGCCTCTGTTTTTCTCTGATTGCCTCTGTTTGTCTCTGCTTAACTCTATTTGTCACTGTTTAACTCTGTTTAACACTGTTTGCCTCTGTTTGCCTCTGTTAAACTCCGTTGAACTCTGTTTCCCTCTGTTTAACTTTGTTTGCCTCTGTTTTACTCTGTTTGCCTCTGTTTGTCACTGTTTAACTCTGTTTGTCACTGCTTAAACTTGTTTAACTCTGTTTGCTTCTGTTTCACTCTTTTAAACTCTGTTTGCCGCCGTTTCCCCTCTTTTTAACTCTGTTTGCCTGTGTTTAACTCTGTTTAACTCTGTATGCCTCTGTTAAACTCTTTTTAGCACTGTTTTCCACTGTTTAACTCTGTTTGCCTCTGTTTGCCTCTGTTTTCCACTGTTTAACTCTGTTTGCCTCTGTTTGCCTCTGTTTGCCTCTGTTCAACTCTTTTTGACTCTGTTTGTCTCTGTTTAACTCTGTTTGCCTGTGTTTAACTCTGTTTGCCTCTGCTTAACTCTGTTAAACTCGGTTTTCCTCTGTTTGCCTCGGTTTAACTCAGTTTTCTTCTGTTTAACTCTGTTTGCCTTTGTTTGCCCCTTTTTAACTCTGTGTGCCTCCTTTTAACTCTGTTTAACTCTATTTGCCTCTGTTTCACTCTTGTAAACTCTGTTTGCCTCTGTTTCCCTCGTCTTAACTCTGTTTGCCTCTGTTTAACTCTGTTTGACACTGTTTGCCTCTGTTTAACTCTGTTGCCTCTGTGTATCTCTGTCTGCCTCTGTTTCATCTGTTGAATTCTGTTTGCCTCTCTTTGCCCCTTTTAAACTCTGTGTACCTCCTTTTAACTCTGTTTAACTCTGTTTGCCTCTGTTTCACTCTTTTAAACTCTGTTTGCCTGTGTTTAACTCTGTTTGCCTGTGTTTAACTCTGTTAAATTCGGTTTTCCTCTGTTTGCCTCGGTTTAACTCAGTTTTCTTCTGTTTCACTCTGTTTGCCTTTGTTTGCCCCTTCTTAACTCTGTGTGCCTCCTTTTAAATCTGTTTAACTCTGATTACCTCTGTTTCACTCTTTTAAACTCTGTTTGCCTCTGTTTCCCTCTTGTTAACTCTGTTTGCCTCTGTTTCACTCTGTTTAACTCTGTTCAACGCTGTTTGCCTCTGTTAAACTCTGTTTAACACTGTTTGCCACTGTTGAACTCTGTTTGCCTTTGTTTAACTCTGTTTGCCGCTGTTTAACTCTGTTTTCCTCTGTTTAACTCTGTTTGCCTCTGTTTGCCTCTGTTAAACTCTGTTGAACTCTGTTTCCCTCTGTTTAACTTTCTTTGCCTCTGTTTTACTCTGATTGCCTCTGTTTGTCACTGTTTAACTCTGTTTGTCACTGCTTAAACTTGTTTAAATCTGTTTGCCTCTGTTTGCCTCTGTTCAACTCTTTTTGACTCTGTTTGTCTCTGTTTAACTCTGTTTGCCTGTGTTTAACTCTGTTTGCCTCTGTTTAACTCTGTTAAACTCGGTTTTCCTCTGTTTGCCTCGGTTTAACTCAGTTTTCTTCTGTTTAACTCTGTTTGCCTTTGTTTGCCCCTTTTTAACTCTGTGTGCCTCCTTTTAACTCTGTTTAACTCTGTTTAACTCTGTTTCACTCTTGTAAACTCTGTTTGCCTCTGTTTCCCTCTTCTTAACTCTGTTTGCCTCTGTTTAACTCTGTTTGACACTGTTTGCCTCTGTTTAACTCTGTTTGCCTCCGTGTATCTCTGTCTGCCTTCTGTTTCATCTTTTGAATTCTGTTTGCCTCTCTTTGCCTCTGCTTGCCTCTGTTAAACTCTGTTTAACTCGGTTCCCTCTGTTTAACTCTGTTTGCCTCTGTTTTTCTCTGATTGCCTCTGTTTGTCTCTGTTTAACTCTATTTGTCACTGTTTAACTCTGTTTAACACTGTTTGCCTCTGTTTGCCTCTGTTAAACTCTGTTGAACTCTGTTTCCCTCTGTTTAACTTTGTTTGCCTCTGTTTTACTCTGTTTGCCTCTGTTTGTCACTGTTTAACTCTGGTTGTCACTGCTTAAACTTCTTTAAATCTGTTTGCTTCTGTTTCACTCTTTTAAACTCTGTTTGCCGCTGTTTCCCTCTTGTTAACTCTGTTTGCCTGTGTTTAACTCTGTTTAACTCTGTTTGCCTCTGTTAAACTCTTTTTAGCGCTGTTTTCCACTGTTTAACTCTGTTTGCCTCTGTTTGCCTCTGTTCAACTCTTTTTGACTCTGTTTGTCTCTGTTTAACTCTGTTTGCCTGTGTTTAACTCTGTTTGCCTCTGTTTAACTCTGTTAAACTCGGTTTTCCTCTGTTTGCCTCGGTTTAACTCAGTTTTCTTCTGTTTAACTCTGTTTGCCTTTGTTTGCCCCTTTTTAACTCTGTGTGCCTCCTTTTAACTCTGTTTAACTCTGTTTGCCTCTGTTTCACTCTTGTAAACTCTGTTTGCCTCTGTTTCCCTCTTCTTAACTCTGTTTGCCTCTGTTTAACTCTGTTTGACACTGTTTGCCTCTGTTGAACTCTGTTTGCCTCTGTGTATCTCTGTCTGCCTCTGTTTCATCTGTTGAATTCTGTTTGCCTCTCTTTGCCCCTTTTAAACTCTGTGTACCTCCTTTTAACTCTGTTTAACTCTGTTTGCCTCTGTTTCATTCTTTTAAACTCTGTTTGCCTGTGTTTAACTCTGTTTGCCTCTGTTATACTCTTTTTAACACTGTTTGCCACTGTTTAACTCTCTTTGCCTGAGTTTAACTCTGATTGCCTCTATTTAACTCAGTTTAAATCTGTTTCCCTCTGTTTACCTCTGTTTAACTCTGTTTGCCTCTGTTTCTCTGTTTGCCTTTGTTTGCCCCTTTTTAACTCTGTATGTCTCCTTTTAACTCTGTTTAACTCTGCCTCTGTTTCACTCTTTTAAACGCTGTTTGCCTCTCTTTCCCTCTTCTTAACTCTGATTGCCTCTGTGTAACTCTGTTTGCCTATGTTTGCCTCTGCTTAACTCTGTTTACCTCTGTTTGCCTCCACTTAACTCTGTTTGCCTCTGCGTATCTCTGTCTGCCTCTATTTCATCTGTTCAATTCTGTTTGCTTCTCTTCGCCTCTGTTTGCCTCTGTTAAACTCAGTTTAACTCTGTTCCCTCTTTTTAACTCTGTTTGCCTGTTTTTCTCTGATTGCCTCTCTTTGTCACTGTTTAACTCTGTTTGCCTCTGTTTAACTCTGTTTGCCTCTGTTTGACTCTAATTAACTCTGTTTGCCTCTGTGTATCTCTGTTTGACTCTGTTTCATCTTTTGAATTCTGTTTGCCTCTCTTTGCCTCTGTTTGCCTCTGTTAAACTCTGTTTAACTCTGTTCCCTCTGTTTAACTCTGTTTGTCTCTGTTTTTCTCTGATTGCCTCTGTTTGTCTCTGTTTAACTCTTTTTGTCACGGTTTAACTCTGTTTAACTCTGTTTGCCTCTGTTTGCCTCTGTTTAACTCTGTTTAACTCTTTTGCATCTGTTTAACTCTGTTTAACTCTGTTGGCCTGTGATTAACTCTGTTTGCCTGTGTTTAACTCTGCTTGCCTCTGTTTAACCTCTGTTTTACTCTGTTTCCCTCTGTTTGGCTCTGTTTAACACTGTTTGCCTTGTTTAACTCTGTTTGCCTTTGTTTGCCCCTTTTTAACTCTGTGTGCCTCCTTTTAACTCTGTTTAACTCTGCTTGCCTCTGTTTCACTCTTGTAAACTCTGTTTGCCTCTGTTTCCCTCTTCTTAACTCTGTTTGCCTCTGTTTAACTCTGTTTGACACTGTTTGCCTCTGTTTAACTCTGTTTAACTCTGTTCCCTCTGTTTAACTCTGTTTGCCTCTGTTTTTCTCTGTTTAACTCTGTTTGTCTCTGTTTAACTCTGTTTAAATCTGTTTGCCTCTGTTAAACTCTGCTGAATTCTGTTTCCCTCTGTTTAACTTTCTTTGCCTCTGTTTTACTCTGATTGCCTCTGTTTGTCACTGTTTAACTCTGTTTGTCACTGCTTAAACTTGTTTAACTCTGTTTGCCTCTGCCTCTGTTCAACTCTTTTTAATTCTGTTTGTCTCTGTTTAACTCTGTTTGCCTTTGTTTAACTCTGTTTGCCTCTGTTTAATTCTGTTAAACTCGGTTTTCCTCTGTTTGCCTCGGAAAACGCAGTTTTCTTCTGTTTAACCCTGTTTGCCTTTGTTTGCCCCTTTTTAACTCTGTGTGCCTCCTTTTAAATCTGTTTAACTCTGATTGCCACTGTTTCACTCTTTTAAACTCTTTTTGCCTCTGTTTCCCTCTTCTTAACTCTGTTTGCCTCTGTTTAACTTTGTTTAAATCTGTTCAACTCTGTTTGCCTCTGTTTGAATCTAATTAACTCTGTTTGCCTCTGTGTATCTCTGTTTGACTCTGTTTCATCTTTTGAATTCTGTTTGCCTCTCTTTGCCTCTGTTTGCCTCTGTTAAACTCTGTTTAACTCTGTTCCCTCTGTTTAACTCTGTTTGCCTCTGTTTTTCTCTGATTGCCTCTGTTTGTCTCTGTTAAACTCTGTTTCACACTGTTTGCCACTGTTTAACTCTGTTTGCCTGTATTTAACTCTGTTTGCCTTTGTTCGCCCCTTTTTAACTCTTTGTGCCTCCTTTTAACTCTGTTTGCCTCTGTTTGCCTCCACTTAACTCTGTTTACCTCTGCGTATCTCTGTCTGCCTCTGTTTCATCTGTTGAATTCTGTTTGCCTCTCTTCGCCTCTGTTTGCCTCTGTTAAACTCAGTTTAACTCTGTTCCCTCTGTTTAACTCTGTTTGCCTGTTTTTCTCTGATTGCCTCTCTTTGTCACTGTTTAATTCTGTTTGCCTCTGCTTAACTCTGTTTGCCTCTGTTTGACTCTAATTAACTCTGTTTGCCTCTGTGTATCTCTGTTTGACTCTATTTCATCTTTTGAATTCTGTTTGCCTCTCTTTGCCTCTGTTTGCCTCTGTTAAACTCTGTTTAACTCTGTTCCCTCTGTTTAACTCTGCCCCTGTTTTCTCTGATTGCCTCTGTTTGTCTCTGTTTAACTCTATTTGTCACTGTTTAACTCTGTTTGCCTCTGTTTGCCTCTGTTAAACTCTGTTGAACTCTGTTTCCCTCTGTTTAACTTTCTTTGCCTCTGTTTTACTCTGATTGCCTCTGTTTGTCACTGTTTAACTCTGTTTGTCACTGCTTAAACTTGTTTAAATCTGTTTGCCTCTGTTTGCCTCTGTTCAACTCTTTTTGACTCTGTTTGTCTCTGTTTAACTCTGTTTGCCTGTGTTTAACTCTGTTTGCATCTGTTTAACCCTGTTAAACTCGGTTTTCCTATGTTTGCCTCGGTTTAACTCAGTTTTCTTCGGTTTAACTCTGTTTGCCTTTGTTTGCCCCTTTTTAACTCTGTGTGCCTCCTTTTAACTCTGTTTAACTCTGTTTGCCTCTGTTTCCCTCTTCTTAACTCTGTTTGCCTCTGTTTAACTCTGTTTGACACTGTTTGCCTCTGTTTAACTCTGTTTGCCTCCGTGTATCTTTGTCTGCCTTCTGTTTCATCTTTTGAATTCTGTTTGACTCTCTTTGCCTCTGCTTGCCTCTGTTAAACTCTGTTTAACTCTGTTCCCTCTGTTTAACTCTGTTTGCCTCTGTTTTTCTCTGATTGCCTCTGTTTGTCTCTGCTTAACTCTATTTGTCACTGTTTAACTCTGTTTAACACTGTTTGCCTCTGTTTGCCTCTGTTAAACTCCGTTGAACTCTGTTTCCCTCTGTTTAACTTTGTTTGCCTCTGTTTTACTCTGTTTGCCTCTGTTTGTCACTGTTTAACTCTGTTTGTCACTGCTTAAACTTGTTTAACTCTGTTTGCTTCTGTTTCACTCTTTTAAACTCTGTTTGCCGCCGTTTCCCTCTTTTTAACTCTGTTTGCCTGTGTTTAACTCTGTTTAACTCTGTATGCCTCTGTTAAACTCTTTTTAACACTTTTTGCCACTGTTTAACTCTGTTTGCCTCTGTTTGCCTCTGTTTGCCTCTGTTCAACTCTTTTTGACTCTGTTTGTCTCTGTTTAACTCTGTTTGCCTGTGTTTAACTCTGTTTGCCTCTGTTTAACTCTGTTAAACTCGGTTTTCCTCTGTTTGCCTCGGTTTAACTCAGTTTTCTTCTGTTTAACTCTGTTTGCCTTTGTTTGCCCCTTTTTAACTCTGTGTGCCTCCTTTTAACTCTGTTTAACTCTGTTTGCCTCTGTTTCACTCTTTTAAACTCTGTTTGCCTCTGTTTCCCTCTTCTTAACTCTGTTTGCCTCTGTTTAACTCTGTTTGACACTGTTTGCCTCTGTTTAACTCTGTTTGCCTCTGTGTATCTCTGTCTGCCTCTGTTTCATCTGTTGAATTCTGTTTGCCTCTCTTTGCCCCTTTTAAACTCTGTGTACCTCCTTTTAACTCTGTTTAACTCTGTTTGCCTCTGTTTCATTCTTTTAAACTCTGTTTGCCTGTGTTTAACTCTGTTTGCCTCTGTTATACGCTTTTTAACACTGTTTGCCACTGTTTAACTCTGTTTGCCTGTGTTTAACTCTGATTGCCACTGTTTAACTCAGTTTTAAATCTGTTTCCCTCTGTTTGACTCTGTTTAACTCTGTTTGCCTCTGTTTAACTCTGTTTGCCTTTGTTTGCCCCTTTTTAATTCTGTATGCCTCCTTTTAACTCTGTTTAAGTCTGCCTTTGTTTCACTCTTTTAAACACTGTTTGCCTCTGCTTCCCTCTTCTTAACTCTGTTTGCCTCTGTGTAACTCTGTTTGCCTATGCTTGCCTCTGTTTAACTCTGTTTAACTCTGTTTGCCTCTAGTTAACTCTGATTGCCTCTGCGTAACTCTGTCTGCCTCTGTCTCATCTCTTTAATTCTGTTTGCCTCTCTTCGCCTCTGTTTGCCTCTGTTAAACTCTGTTTAACTCTGTTCCCTCTGTTTAACTCTGATTGCATCTGTTTTTCTCTGATTGCCTCCCTTTGTCACTGTTTAACTCTGTTTGCCTCTGTTTAACTCTGTTTGCCTCTGTTTGCCTCTAATTAACTCTGATTGCCTCTGCGTAACTCTGTGGGCCTCTGTCTCATCTCTTTAATTCTGTTTGCCTCTCTTTGCCTCTGTTTGCCTCTGTTAAACTCAGTTTAACTCTGTTCCCTCTTTTTAACTCTGTTTGCCTGTTTTTCTCTGATTGCCTCTCTTTGTCACTGTTTAACTCTGTTTGCCTCTGTTTAACTCTGCTTGCCTCTGTTTGCCTCTAATTAACTCTGTTTGCCTCTGTGTACCTCAGTCTCACTCTGTTTCATCTGTTTATTTCTGTTTGCCTCTCTTCGCCTCTGTTTGCCTCTGTTAAACTCTGTTTAACTCTGTTCCCTCTGTTTAACTCTGTTTGCCTCTGTTTACCTCTGATTGCTTCTGATTATCTCTGTTTAACTCTGTTTAACTCTGTTTGCCTCTGTTTAAACTCTGTTTAACCCTGATGGCCTGTGATTAACTCTGTTTGCCTGTGTTACCTCTGATTGCCTCTGTTTAACTCTGTTTTACTCTGTTTCCCTCTGTTTGCCACTGTTTTAACACTGTTTGCCTTGTTTAACACCGTTTGCCTTTGTTTGTCCCTTTTTTAACTCTGTGTGCCTCCTTTTAACTCTGTTTAACTCTGTTTGCCTCTGTTTCCCTCTTCTTAACTCTGTTTGCCTCTGTTTAACTCTGTTTGACACTGTTTGCCTCTGTTAAACTCTGTTTAACTCTGTTCCCTCTGTTTAACTCTGATTGCCTCTGTTTGTCTCTGTTTAACTCTATTTGTCACTGTTTAACTCTGTTTGCCTCTGTTTGCCTCTGTTAAACTCTGTTGAACTCTGTTTCCCTCTGTTTAACTTTCTTTGCCTCTGTTTTACTCTGATTGCCTCTGTTTGTCACTGTTTAACTCAGTTTGTCACTGCTTAAACTTGTTTAAATCTGTTTGCCTCTGTTTGCCTCTGTTCAACTCTTTTTGACTCTGTTTGTCTCTGTTTAACTCTGTTTGCCTGTGTTTAACTCTGTTTGCATCTGTTTAACCCTGTTAAACTCGGTTTTCCTATGTTTGCCTCGGTTTAACTCAGTTTTCTTCGGTTTAACTCTGTTTGCCTTTGTTTGCCCCTTTTTAACTCTGTGTGCCTCCTTTTAACTCTGTTTAACTCTGTTTGCCTCTGTTACCCTCTTCTTAACTCTGTTTGCCTCTGTTTAACTCTGTTTGACACTGTTTGCCTCTGTTTAACTCTGTTTGCCTCCGTGTATCTCTGTCTGCCTTCTGTTTCATCTTTTGAATTCTGTTTGACTCTCTTTGCCTCTGCTTGCCTCTGTTAAACTCTGTTTAACTCTGTTCCCTCTGTTTAACTCTGTTTGCCTCTGTTTTTCTCTGATTGCCTCTGTTTGTCTCTGCTTAACTCTATTTGTCACTGTTTAACTCTGTTTAACACTGTTTGCCTCAGGTTGCCTCTGTTTAAGTCTGTTGAACTCTGTTTCCCTCTGTTTAACTTTGTTTGCCTCTGTTTTACTCTGTTTGCCTCTGTTTGTCACTGTTTAACTCTGTTTGTCACTGCTTAAACTTGTTTAACTCTGTTTGCTTCTGTTTCACTCTTTTAAACTCTGTTTGCCGCCGTTTCCCTCTTTTTAACTCTGTTTGCCTGTGTTTAACTCTGTTTAACTCTGTATGCCTCTGTTAAACTCTTTTTAGCACTGTTTTCCACTGTTTAACTCTGTTTGCCTCTGTTTGCCTCTGTTTTCCACTGTTTAACTCTGTTGCCTCTGTTTGCCTCTGTTTGCCTCTGTTCAACTCTTTTTGACTCTGTTTGTCTCTGTTTAACTCTGTTTGCCTGTGTTTAACTCTGTTTGCCTCTGCTTAACTCTGTTAAACTCGGTTTTCCTCTGTTTGCCTCGGTTTAACTCAGTTTTCTTCTGTTTAACTCTGTTTGCCTTTGTTTGCCCCTTTTTAACTCTGTGTGCCTCCTTTTAACTCTGTTTAACTCTATTTGCCTCTGTTTCACTCTTGTAAACTCTGTTTGCCTCTGTTTCCCTCGTCTTAACTCTGTTTGCCTCTGTTTAACTCTGTTTGACACTGTTTGCCTCTGTTTAACTCTGTTTGCCTCTGTGTATCTCTGTCTGCCTCTGTTTCATCTGTTGAATTCTGTTTGCCTCTCTTTGCCCCTTTTAAACTCTGTGTACCTCCTTTTAACTCTGTTTAACTCTGTTTGCCTCTGTTTCACTCTTTTAAACTCTGTTTGCCTGTGTTTAACTCTGTTTGCCTGTGTTTAACTCTGTTAAATTCGGTTTTCCTCTGTTTGCCTCGGTTTAACTCAGTTTTCTTCTGTTTCACTCTGTTTGCCTTTGTTTGCCCCTTCTTAACTCTGTGTGCCTCCTTTTAAATCTGTTTAACTCTGATTACCTCTGTTTCACTCTTTTAAACTCTGTTTGCCTCTGTTTCCCTCTTGTTAACTCTGTTTGCCTCTGTTTCACTCTGTTTAACTCTGTTCAACGCTGTTTTGCCTCTGTTAAACTCTGTTTAACACTGTTTGCCACTGTTGAACTCTGTTGCCTTTGTTTAACTCTGTTTGCCGCTGTTTAACTCTGTTTTCCTCTGTTTAACTCTGTTTGCCTCTGTTTGCCTCTGTTAAACTCTGTTGAACTCTGTTTCCCTCTGTTTAACTTTCTTTGCCTCTGTTTTACTCTGATTGCCTCTGTTTGTCACTGTTTAACTCTGTTTGTCACTGCTTAAACTTGTTTAAATCTGTTTGCCTCTGTTTGCCTCTGTTCAACTCTTTTTGACTCTGTTTGTCTCTGTTTAACTCTGTTTGCCTGTGTTTAACTCTGTTTGCCTCTGTTTAACTCTGTTAAACTCGGTTTTCCTCTGTTTGCCTCGGTTTAACTCAGTTTTCTTCTGTTTAACTCTGTTTGCCTTTGTTTGCCCCTTTTTAACTCTGTGTGCCTCCTTTTAACTCTGTTTAACTCTGTTTAACTCTGTTTCACTCTTGTAAACTCTGTTTGCCTCTGTTTCCCTCTTCTTAACTCTGTTTGCCTCTGTTTAACTCTGTTTGACACTGTTTGCCTCTGTTTAACTCTGTTTGCCTCCGTGTATCTCTGTCTGCCTTCTGTTTCATCTTTTGAATTCTGTTTGCCTCTCTTTGCCTCTGCTTGCCTCTGTTAAACTCTGTTTAACTCGGTTCCCTCTGTTTAACTCTGTTTGCCTCTGTTTTTCTCTGATTGCCTCTGTTTGTCTCTGTTTAACTCTATTTGTCACTGTTTAACTCTGTTTAACACTGTTTGCCTCTGTTTGCCTCTGTTAAACTCTGTTGAACTCTGTTTCCCTCTGTTTAACTTTGTTTGCCTCTGTTTTACTCTGTTTGCCTCTGTTTGTCACTGTTTAACTCTGGTTGTCACTGCTTAAACTTCTTTAAATCTGTTTGCTTCTGTTTCACTCTTTTAAACTCTGTTTGCCGCTGTTTCCCTCTTGTTAACTCTGTTTGCCTGTGTTTAACTCTGTTTAACTCTGTTTGCCTCTGTTAAACTCTTTTTAGCGCTGTTTTCCACTGTTTAACTCTGTTTGCCTCTGTTTGCCTCTGTTCAACTCTTTTTGACTCTGTTTGTCTCTGTTTAACTCTGTTTGCCTGTGTTTAACTCTGTTTGCCTCTGTTTAACTCTGTTAAACTCGGTTTTCCTCTGTTTGCCTCGGTTTAACTCAGTTTTCTTCTGTTTAACTCTGTTTGCCTTTGTTTGCCCCTTTTTAACTCTGTGTGCCTCCTTTTAACTCTGTTTAACTCTGTTTGCCTCTGTTTCACTCTTGTAAACTCTGTTTGCCTCTGTTTCCCTCTTCTTAACTCTGTTTGCCTCTGTTTAACTCTGTTTGACACTGTTTGCCTCTGTTGAACTCTGTTTGCCTCTGTGTATCTCTGTCTGCCTCTGTTTCATCTGTTGAATTCTGTTTGCCTCTCTTTGCCCCTTTTAAACTCTGTGTACCTCCTTTTAACTCTGTTTAACTCTGTTTGCCTCTGTTTCATTCTTTTAAACTCTGTTTGCCTGTGTTTAACTCTGTTTGCCTCTGTTATACTCTTTTTAACACTGTTTGCCACTGTTTAACTCTCTTTGCCTGAGTTTAACTCTGATTGCCTCTATTTAACTCAGTTTAAATCTGTTTCCCTCTGTTTACCTCTGTTTAACTCTGTTTGCCTCTGTTTCTCTGTTTGCCTTTGTTTGCCCCTTTTTAACTCTGTATGTCTCCTTTTAACTCTGTTTAACTCTGCCTCTGTTTCACTCTTTTAAACGCTGTTTGCCTCTCTTTCCCTCTTCTTAACTCTGATTGCCTCTGTGTAACTCTGTTTGCCTATGTTTGCCTCTGCTTAACTCTGTTTACCTCTGTTTGCCTCCACTTAACTCTGTTTGCCTCTGCGTATCTCTGTCTGCCTCTATTTCATCTGTTCAATTCTGTTTGCTTCTCTTCGCCTCTGTTTGCCTCTGTTAAACTCAGTTTAACTCTGTTCCCTCTTTTTAACTCTGTTTGCCTGTTTTTCTCTGATTGCCTCTCTTTGTCACTGTTTAACTCTGTTTGCCTCTGTTTAACTCTGTTTGCCTCTGTTTGACTCTAATTAACTCTGTTTGCCTCTGTGTATCTCTGTTTGACTCTGTTTCATCTTTTGAATTCTGTTTGCCTCTCTTTGCCTCTGTTTGCCTCTGTTAAACTCTGTTTAACTCTGTTCCCTCTGTTTAACTCTGTTTGTCTCTGTTTTTCTCTGATTGCCTCTGTTTGTCTCTGTTTAACTCTTTTTGTCACGGTTTAACTCTGTTTAACTCTGTTTGCCTCTGTTTGCCTCTGTTTAACTCTGTTTAACTCTTTTGCATCTGTTAAACTCTGTTTAACACTGATGGCCTGTGATTAACTCTGTTTGCCTGTGTTTAACTCTGCTTGCCTCTGTTTAACTCTGTTTTACTCTGTTTCCCTCTGTTTCGTTCTGTTTAACACTGTTTGCCTTGTTTAACTCTGTTTGCCTTTGTTTGCCCCTTTTTAACTCTGTGTGCCTCCTTTTAACTCTGTTTAACTCTGTTTGCCTCTGTTTCACTCTTGTAAACTCTGTTTGCCTCTGTTTCCCTCTTCTTAACTCTGTTTGCCTCTGTTTAACTCTGTTTGACACTGTTTGCCTCTGTTAAACTCTGTTTAACTCTGTTCCCTCTGTTTAACTCTGATTGCCTCTGTTTGTCTCTGTTTAACTCTATTTGTCACTGTTTAACTCTGTTTAAATCTGTTTGCCTCTGTTAAACTCTGCTGAATTCTGTTTCCCTCTGTTTAACTTTCTTTGCCTCTGTTTTACTCTGATTGCCTCTGTTTGTCACTGTTTAACTCTGTTTGTCACTGCTTAAACTTGTTTAACTCTGTTTGCCTCTGCCTCTGTTCAACTCTTTTTAATTCTGTTTGTCTCTGTTTAACTCTGTTTGCCTTTGTTTAACTCTGTTTGCCTCTGTTTAATTCTGTTAAACTCGGTTTTCCTCTGTTTGCCTCGGAAAACGCAGTTTTCTTCTGTTTAACCCTGTTTGCCTTTGTTTGCCCCTTTTTAACTCTGTGTGCCTCCTTTTAAATCTGTTTAACTCTGATTGCCACTGTTTCACTCTTTTAAACTCTTTTTGCCTCTGTTTCCCTCTTCTTAACTCTGTTTGCCTCTGTTTAACTTTGTTTAAATCTGTTCAACTCTGTTTGCCTCTGTTTGAATCTAATTAACTCTGTTTGCCTCTGTGTATCTCTGTTTGACTCTGTTTCATCTTTTGAATTCTGTTTGCCTCTCTTTGCCTCTGTTTGCCTCTGTTAAACTCTGTTTAACTCTGTTCCCTCTGTTTAACTCTGTTTGCCTCTGTTTTTCTCTGATTGCCTCTGTTTGTCTCTGTTAAACTCTGTTTCACACTGTTTGCCACTGTTTAACTCTGTTTGCCTGTATTTAACTCTGTTTGCCTTTGTTCGCCCCTTTTTAACTCTTTGTGCCTCCTTTTAACTCTGTTTGCCTCTGTTTGCCTCCACTTAACTCTGTTTACCTCTGCGTATCTCTGTCTGCCTCTGTTTCATCTGTTGAATTCTGTTTGCCTCTCTTCGCCTCTGTTTGCCTCTGTTAAACTCAGTTTAACTCTGTTCCCTCTGTTTAACTCTGTTTGCCTGTTTTTCTCTGATTGCCTCTCTTTGCCTCTGTTTAATTCTGTTTGCCTCTGCTTATTTCTGTTTGCCTCTGTTTGACTCTAATTAACTCGTTTGCCTCTGTGTATCTCTGTTTGACTCTATTTCATCTTTTGAATTCTGTTTGCCTCTCTTTGCCTCTGTTTGCCTCTGTTAAACTCTGTTTAACTCTGTTCCCTCTGTTTAACTCTGCCCCTGTTTTTCTCTGATTGCCTCTGTTTGTCTCTGTTTAACTCTATTTGTCACTGTTTAACTCTGTTTGCCTCTGTTTGCCTCTGTTAAACTCTGTTGAACTCTGTTTCCCTCTGTTTAACTTTCTTTGCCTCTGTTTTACTCTGATTGCCTCTGTTTGTCACTGTTTAACTCTGTTTGTCACTGCTTAAACCTGTTTAAATCTGTTTGCCTCTGTTTGCCTTTGTTAAACTCTTTTTTACTCTGTTTGTCTCTGTTTTACTCTGTTTGCCTTGTTTAACTCTGTCTGCCTCTGTTTAACGCTGTTAACTCGGTTTTCCTATGTTTGCCTCGGTTTAACTCAGTTTTCTTCGGTTTAACTCTGTTTGCCTTTGTTTGCCCCTTTTTAACTCTGTGTGCCTCCTTTTAACTCTGTTTAACTCTGTTTGCCTCTGTTTCCCTCTTCTTAACTCTGTTTGCCTCTGTTTAACTCTGTTTGACACTGTTTGCCTCTGTTTAACTCTGTTTGCCTCCGTGTATCTTTGTCTGCCTTCTGTTTCATCTTTTGAATTCTGTTTGACTCTCTTTGCCTCTGCTTGCCTCTGTTAAACTCTGTTTAACTCTGTTCCCTCTGTTTAACTCTGTTTGCCTCTGTTTTTCTCTGATTGCCTCTGTTTGTCTCTGCTTAACTCTATTTGTCTCTGTTTAACTCTGTTTAACACTGTTTGCCTCTGTTTGCCTCTGTTAAACTCCGTGAACTCTGTTTGCCTTTCTTTTAACTCTGTCTTCCTCTGTTTTACTCTGTTTGCCTCTGTTTGTCTCTGCTTAACTCTGTTTATCACTGCTTAAACTTGTTTAACTCTGTTTGCTTCTGTTTAACTCTTTTAAACTCTGTTTGCCGCCGTTTCCCTCTTTTTAACTCTGTTTGCCTGTGTTTAACTCTGTTTAACTCTGTATGCCTCTGTTAAACTCTTTTTAACACTTTTTGCCACTGTTTAACTCTGTTTGCCTCTGTTTGCCTCTGTTTGCCTCTGTTCAACTCTTTTTGACTCTGTTTGTCTCTGTTTAACTCTGTTTGCCTGTGTTTAACTCTGTTTGCCTCTGTTTAACTCTGTTAAACTCGGTTTTCCTCTGTTTGCCTCGGTTTAACTCAGTTTTCTTCTGTTTAACTCTGTTTGCCTTTGTTTGCCCCTTTTTAACTCTGTGTGCCTCCTTTTAACTCTGTTTAACTCTGTTTGCCTCTGTTTCACTCTTGTAAACTCTGTTTGCCTCTGTTTCCCTCTTCTTAACTCTGTTTGCCTCTGTTTAACTCTGTTTGACACTGTTTGCCTCTGTTTAACTCTGTTTGCCTCTGTGTATCTCTGTCTGCCTCTGTTTCATCTGTTGAATTCTGTTTGCCTCTCTTTGCCCCTTTTAAACTCTGTGTACCTCCTTTTAACTCTGTTTAACTCTGTTTGCCTCTGTTTCATTCTTTTAAACTCTGTTTGCCTGTGTTTAACTCTGTTTGCCTCTGTTATACGCTTTTTAACACTGTTTGCCACTGTTTAACTCTGTTTGCCTGTGTTTAACTCTGATTGCCTCTATTTAACTCAGTTTAAATCTGTTTCCCTCTGTTTACCTCTGTTTAACTCTGTTTGCCTCTGTTTCTCTCTGTTTGCCTTGTTTGCCCCTTTTTAACTCTGTATGCCTCCTTTTAACTCTGTTTAACTCTGCCTCTGTTTCACTCTTTTAAACGCTGTTTGCCTCTCTTTCCCTCTTCTTAACTCTGATTGCCTCTGTGTAACTCTGTTTGCCTATGTTTGCCTCTGCTTAACTCTGTTTACCTCTGTTTGCCTCCACTTAACTCTGTTTGCCTCTGCGTATCTCTGTCTGCCTCTATTTCATCTGTTCAATTCTGTTTGCTTCTCTTCGCCTCTGTTTGCCTCTGTTAAACTCAGTTTAACTCTGTTCCCTCTTTTTAACTCTGTTTGCCTGTTTTTCTCTGATTGCCTCTCTTTGTCACTGTTTAACTCTGTTTGCCTCTGTTTAACTCTGTTTGCCTCTGTTTGACTCTAATTAACTCTGTTTGCCTCTGTGTATCTCTGTTTGACTCTGTTTCATCTTTTGAATTCTGTTTGCCTCTCTTTGCCTCTGTTTGCCTCTGTTAAACTCAGTTTAACTCTGTTCCCTCTTTTTAACTCTGTTTGCCTGTTTTTCTCTGATTGCCTCTCTTTGTCACTGTTTAACTCTGTTTGCCTCTGTTTAACTCTGTTTGCCTCTGTTTGACTCTAATTAACTCTGTTTGCCTCTGTGTATCTCTGTTTGACTCTGTTTCATCTTTTGATTTCTGTTTGCCTCTCTTTGCCTCTGTTTGCCTCTGTTAAACTCTGTTTAACTCTGTTCCCTCTGTTTAACTCTGTTTGTCTCTGTTTTTCTCTGATTGCCTCTGTTTGTCTCTGTTTAACTCTGTTTAACTCTTTTGCATCTGTTAAACTCTGTTTAACACTGATGGCCTGTGATTAACTCTGTTTGCCTGTGTTTAACTCTGCTTGCCTCTGTTTAACTCTGTTTTACTCTGTTTCCCTCTGTTTGGCTCTGTTTAACACTGTTTGCCTTGTTTAACTCTGTTTGCCTTTGTTTGTCCCTTTTTAACTCTGTGTGCCTCCTTTTAACTCTGTTTAACTCTGTTTGCCTCTGTTTCCCTCTTCTTAACTCTGTTTGCCTCTGTTTAACTCTGTTTGACACTGTTTGCCTCTGTTAAACTCTGTTTAACTCTGTTCCCTCTGTTTAACTCTGATTGCCTCTGTTTGTCTCTGTTTAACTCTATTTGTCACTGTTTAACTCTGTTTAAATCTGTTTGCCTCTGTTTGCCTCTGTTAAACTCTGCTGAATTCTGTTTCCCTCTGTTTAACTTTCTTTGCCTCTGTTTTACTCTGATTGCCTCTGTTTGTCACTGTTTAACTCTGTTTGTCACTGCTTAAACTTGTTTAACTCTGTTTGCCTCTGCCTCTGTTCAACTCTTTTTAATTCTGTTTGTCTCTGTTTAACTCTGTTTGCCTTTGTTTAACTCTGTTTGCCTCTGTTTAATTCTGTTAAACTCGGTTTTCCTCTGTTTGCCTCGGAAAACGCAGTTTTCTTCTGTTTAACCCTGTTTGCCTTTGTTTGCCCCTTTTTAACTCTGTGTGCCTCCTTTTAAATCTGTTTAACTCTGATTGCCACTGTTTCACTCTTTTAAACTCTTTTTGCCTCTGTTTCCCTCTTCTTAACTCTGTTTGCCTCTGTTTAACTTTGTTTAAATCTGTTCAACTCTGTTTGCCTCTGTTTGAATCTAATTAACTCTGTTTGCCTCAGTGTATCTCTGTTTGACTCTGTTTCATCTTTTGAATTCTGTTTGCCTCTCTTTGCCTCTGTTTGCCTCTGTTAAACTCTGTTTAACTCTGTTCCCTCTGTTTAACTCTGTTTGCCTCTGTTTTTCTCTGATTGCCTCTGTTTGTCTCTGTTAAACTCTGTTTCACACTGTTTGCCACTGTTTAACTCTGTTTGCCTGTATTTAACTCTGTTTGCCTTTGTTCGCCCCTTTTTAACTCTTTGTGCCTCCTTTTAACTCTGTTTGCCTCTGTTTGCCTCCACTTAACTCTGTTTGCCTCTGCGTATCTCTGTCTGCCTCTGTTTCATCTGTTGAATTCTGTTTGCCTCTCTTCGCCTCTGTTTGCCTCTGTTAAACTCAGTTTAACTCTGTTCCCTCTGTTTAACTCTGTTTGCCTGTTTTTCTCTGATTGCCTCTCTTTGTCACTGTTTAATTCTGTTTGCCTCTGCTTAACTCTGTTTGCCTCTGTTTGACTCTAATTAACTCTGTTTGCCTCTGTGTATCTCTGTTTGACTCTATTTCATCTTTTGAATTCTGTTTGCCTCTCTTCGCCTCTGTTTGCCTCTGTTAAACTCTGTTTAACTCTGTTCCCTCTGTTTAACTCTGATTGCATCTGTTTTTCTCTGATTGCCTCTCTTTGTCACTGTTTAACACTGTTGCCACTGTTTAACTCTGTTTGCCTCTGTTTGACTCTAATTAACTCTGTTTGCCTCTGTGTATCTCTGTTTGACTCTATTTCATCTTTTGAATTCTGTTTGCCTCTCTTTGCCTCTGTTTGCCTCTGTTAAACTCTGTTTAACTCTGTTCCCTCTGTTTAACTCTGCCCCTGTTTTTCTCTGATTGCCTCTGTTTGTCTCTGTTTAACTCTATTTGTCACTGTTTAACTCTGTTTGCCTCTGTTTGCCTCTGTTAAACTCTGTTGAACTCTGTTTCCCTCTGTTTAACTTTCTTTGCCTCTGTTTTACTCTGATTGCCTCTGTTTGTCACTGTTTAACTCTGTTTGTCACTGCTTAAACTTGTTTAAATCTGTTTGCCTCTGTTTGCCTCTGTTCAACTCTTTTTGACTCTGTTTGTCTCTGTTTAACTCTGTTTGCCTGTGTTTAACTCTGTTTGCCTCTGTTTAACCCTGTTAAGCTCGGTTTTCCTATGTTTGCCTCGGTTTAACTCAGTTTTCTTCGGTTTAACTCTGTTTGCCTTTGTTTGCCCCTTTTTAACTCTGTGTGCCTCCTTTTAACTCTGTTTAACTCTGTTTGCCTCTGTTTCCCTCTTCTTAACTCTGTTTGCCTCTGTTTAACTCTGTTTGACACTGTTTGCCTCTGTTTAACTCTGTTTGCCTCCGTGTATCTCTGTCTGCCTTCTGTTTCATCTTTTGAATTCTGTTTGACTCTCTTTGCCTCTGCTTGCCTCTGTTAAACTCTGTTTAACTCTGTTCCCTCTGTTTAACTCTGTTTGCCTCTGTTTTTCTCTGATTGCCTCTGTTTGTCTCTGCTTAACTCTATTTGTCACTGTTTAACTCTGTTTAACACTGTTTGCCTCTGTTTGCCTCTGTTAAACTCCGTTGAACTCTGTTTCCCTCTGTTTAACTTTGTTTGCCTCTGTTTTACTCTGTTTGCCTCTGTTTGTCACTGTTTAACTCTGTTTGTCACTGCTTAAACTTGTTTAACTCTGTTTGCTTCTGTTTCACTCTTTTAAACTCTGTTTGCCGCCGTTTCCCTCTTTTTAACTCTGTTTGCCTGTGTTTAACTCTGTTTAACTCTGTATGCCTCTGTTAAACTCTTTTTAGCACTGTTTTCCACTGTTTAACTCTGTTTGCCTCTATTTGCCTCTGTTTGCCTCTGTTCAACTCTGTTTAACTCTGTTTCACTATGTTTAACTCTGTTTGCCTGTGTTTAACTCTGTTTGCCTCTGCTTAACTCTGTTAAACTCGGTTTTCCTCTGTTTGCCTCGGTTTAACTCAGTTTTCTTCTGTTTAACTCTGTTTGCCTTTGTTTGCCCCTTTTTAACTCTGTGTGCCTCCTTTTAACTCTGTTTAACTCTATTTGCCTCTGTTTCACTCTTGTAAACTCTGTTTGCCTCTGTTTCCCTCTTCTTAACTCTGTTTGCCTCTGTTTAACTCTGTTTGACACTGTTTGCCTCTGTTTAACTCTGTTTGCCTCTGTGTATCTCTGTCTGCCTCTGTTTCATCTGTTGAATTCTGTTTGCCTCTCTTTGCCCCTTTTAAACTCTGTGTACCTCCTTTTAACTCTGTTTAACTCTGTTTGCCTCTGTTTCACTCTTATAAACTCTGTTTGCCTGTGTTTAACTCTGTTTGCCTGTGTTTAACTCTGTTAAATTCGGTTTTCCTCTGTTTGCCTCGGTTTAACTCAGTTTTCTTCTGTTTCACTCTGTTTGCCTTTGTTTGCCCCTTCTTAACTCTGTGTGCCTCCTTTTAAATCTGTTTAACTCTGATTACCTCTGTTTCACTCTTTTAAACTCTGTTTGCCTCTGTTTCCCTCTTGTTAACTCTGTTTGCCTCTGTTTCACTCTGTTTAACTCTGTTCAACGCTGTTTGCCTCTGTTAAACTCTGTTTAACACTGTTTGCCACTGTTGAACTCTGTTTGCCTTTGTTTAACTCTGTTTGCCGCTGTTTAACTCTGTTTTCCTCTGTTTAACTTTCTTTGCCTCTGTTTTACTCTGATTGCCTCTGTTTGTCACTGTTTAACTCTGTTTGTCACTGCTTAAACTTGTTTAAATCTATTTGCCTCTGTTTGCCTCTGTTCAACTCTTTTTGACTCTGTTTGTCTCTGTTTAACTCTGTTTGCCTGTGTTTAATTCTGTTTGCATCTGTTTAACCCTGTTAAACTCGATTTTCCTCTGTTTGCCTTGGTTTAACTCAGTTTTCTTCTGTTTAACTCTGTTTGCCTTTGTTTGCCCCTTTTTAACTCTGTGTGCCTCCTTTTAACTCTGTTTAACTCTGTTTGCCTCTGTTTCACTCTTGTAAACTCTGTTTGCCTCTGTTTCCCTCTTCTTAACTCTGTTTGCCTCTGTTTAACTCTGTTTGACACTGTTTGCCTCTGTTTAACTCTGTTTGCCTCCGTGTATCTCTGTCTGCCTTCTGTTTCATCTTTTGAACTCTGTTTAACACTGTTTGCCTCTGTTTGCCTCTGTTAAACTCTGTTGAACTCTGTTTCCCTCTGTTTAACTTTGTTTGCCTCTGTTTTACTCTGTTTGCCTCTGTTTGTCACTGTTTAACTCTGGTTGTCACTGCTTAAACTTCTTTAAATCTGTTTGCTTCTGTTTCACTCTTTTAAACTCTGTTTGCCGCTGTTTCCCTCTTGTTAACTCTGTTTGCCTGTGTTTAACTCTGTTTAACTCTGTTTGCCTCTGTTAAACTCTTTTTTACTCTGTTTGCCTCTGATTTACTCTGTTTGCCTCTGTTTGCCTCTGTTTGCCCCTGTTCAACTCTTTTTGACTCTGTTTGTCTCTGTTTAACTCTGTTTGCCTGTGTTTAACTCTGTTTGCCTCTGTTTAACTCTGTTAAACTCGGTTTTCCTCTGTTTGCCTCGGTTTAACTCAGTTTTCTTCTGTTTAACTCTGTTTGCCTTTGTTTGCCCCTTTTTAACTCTGTGTGCCTCCTTTTAACTCTGTTTAACTCTGTTTGCCTCTGTTTCACTCTTGTAAACTCTGTTTGCCTCTGTTTCCCTCTTCTTAACTCTGTTTGCCTCTGTTTAACTCTGTTTGACACTGTTTGCCTCTGTTGAACTCTGTTTGCCTCTGTGTATCTCTGTCTGCCTCTGTTTCATCTGTTGAATTCTGTTTGCCTCTCTTTGCCCCTTTTAAACTCTGTGTACCTCCTTTTAACTCTGTTTAACTCTGTTTGCCTCTGTTTCACTCTTTTAAACTCTGTTTGCCTGTGTTTAACTCTGTTTGCCTCTGTTATACTCTTTTTAACACTGTTTGCCACTGTTTAACTCTGTTTGCCTGTGTTTAACTCTGTTTGCCTCTATTTAACTCAGTTTAAATCTGTTTCCCTCTGTTTACCTCTGTTTAACTCTGTTTGCCTCTGTCTCTCTGTTTGCCTTTGTTTGCCCCTTTTTAACTCTGTATGCCTCCTTTTAACTCTGTTTAACTCTGCCTCTGTTTCACTCTTTTAAACGCTGTTTGCCTCTCTTTCCCTCTTCTTAACTCTGATTGCCTCTGTGTAACTCTGTTTGCCTATGTTTGCCTCTGCTTAACTCT
Organism: Carcharodon carcharias; assembly: GCF_017639515.1. Classification (NCBI taxonomy): domain Eukaryota; kingdom Metazoa; phylum Chordata; class Chondrichthyes; order Lamniformes; family Lamnidae; genus Carcharodon; species Carcharodon carcharias. The sequence continues at coordinate 26,278 of NW_024470723.1, forward strand.
GTTTACCTCTGCTTGCCTCCACTAAACTCTGTTTGCCTCTGCGTATCTCTGTCTGCCTCTATTTCATCTGTTCAATTCTGTTTGCCTCTCTTCGCCTCTGTTTGCCTCTGTTAAACTCAGTTTAACTCTGTTCCCTCTTTTTAACTCTGTTTGCCTGTTTTTCTCTGATTGCCTCTCTTTGTCACTGTTTAACACTGTTTGCCTCTGTTTAACTCTGTTTGCCTCTGTTTGACTCTAATTAACTCTGTTTGCCTCTGTGTATCTCTGTTTGACTCTGTTTCATCTGTTCAATTCTGTTTGCCTCTCTTCGCCTCTGTTTGCCTCTGTTAAACTCAGTTTAACTCTGTTCCCTCTTTTTAACTCTGTTTGTCTCTGTTTTTCTCTGATTGCCTCTTTTTGTCTCTGTTTAACTCTTTTTGTCACGGTTTAACTCTGTTTAACTCTGTTTGCCTCTGTTTGCCTCTGTTTAACTCTGTTTAACTCTTTTGCATCTGTTAAACTCTGTTTAACACTGATGGCCTGTGATTAACTCTGTTTGCCTGTGTTTAACTCTGCTTGCCTCTGTTTAACTCTGTTTTACTCTGTTTCCCTCTGTTTCGTTCTGTTTAACACTGTTTGCCTTGTTTAACTCTGTTTGCCTTTGTTTGTCCCTTTTTAACTCTGTGTGCCTCCTTTTAACTCTGTTTAACTCTGTTTGCCTCTGTTTCACTCTTGTAAACTCTGTTTGCCTCTGTTTCCCTCTTCTTAACTCTGTTTGCCTCTGTTTAACTCTGTTTGACACTGTTTGCCTCTGTTAAACTCTGTTTAACTATGTTCCCTCTGTTTAACTCTGATTGCCTCTGTTTGTCTCTGTTTAACTCTATTTGTCACTGTTTAACTCTGTTTAAATCTGTTTGCCTCTGTTAAACTCTGCTGAATTCTGTTTCCCTCTGTTTAACTTTCTTTGCCTCTGTTTTACTCTGATTGCCTCTGTTTGTCACTGTTTAACTCTGTTTGTCACTGCTTAAACTTGTTTAACTCTGTTTGCCTCTGCCTCTGTTCAACTCTTTTTAATTCTGTTTGTCTCTGTTTAACTCTGTTTGCCTTTGTTTAACTCTGTTTGCCTCTGTTTAATTCTGTTAAACTCGGTTTTCCTCTGTTTGCCTCGGAAAACTCAGTTTTCTTCTGTTTAACCCTGTTTGCCTTTGTTTGCCCCTTTTTAACTCTGTGTGCCTCCTTTTAAATCTGTTTAACTCTGATTGCCACTGTTTCACTCTTTTAAACTCTTTTTGCCTCTGTTTCCCTCTTCTTAACTCTGTTTGCCTCTGTTTAACTTTGTTTAAATCTGTTTAACTCTGTTTGCCTCTGTTTGCCTCTGTTTAACTCTGTTTGCCTCTGTGTACCTCAGTCTGACTCTGTTTCATCTTTTGAATTCTGTTTGCCTCTCTTCGCCTCTGTTTGCCTCTGTTAAAGTCTTTTAACTCTGTTCCCTCTGTTTAACTCTGTTTGCCTCTTTTAAACTCTGTTTAACACTGTTTGCCACTGTTTAACTCTGTTTGCCTGTATTTAACTCTGTTTGCCTTTGTTTGCCCCTTTTTAACTCTTTGTGCCTCTGTTTAACTCTGTTTGCCTCTGTTTGCCTCCACTTAACTCTGTTTACCTCTGCGTATCTCTGTCTGCCTCTGTCTCATCTCTTTAATTCTGTTTGCCTCTCTTCGCCTCTGTTTGCCTCTGTTAAACTCTGTTTAACTCTGTTCCCTCTGTTTAACTCTGTTTGCCTCTCTTTTACTCTGATTGCCTCTCTTTGTCACTGTTTAATTCTGTTTGCCTCTGCTTAACTCTGTTTGCCTCTGTTTGCCTCTAATTAACTCTGTTTGCCTCTGTGTATCTCTGTTTGACTCTATTTCATCTTTTGAATTCTGTTTGCCTCTCTTTGCCTCTGTTTGCCTCTGTTAAACTCTGTTTAACTCTGTTCCCTCTGTTTAACTCTGCCCCTGTTTTTCTCTGATTGCCTCTGTTTGTCTCTGTTTAACTCTATTTGTCACTGTTTAACTCTGTTTGCCTCTGTTTGCCTCTGTTAAACTCTGTTGAACTCTGTTTCCCTCTGTTTAACTTTCTTTGCCTCTGTTTTACTCTGATTGCCTCTGTTTGTCACTGTTTAACTCTGTTTGTCACTGCTTAAACTTGTTTAAATCTATTTGCCTCTGTTTGCCTCTGTTCAACTCTTTTTGACTCTGTTTGTCTCTGTTTAACTCTGTTTGCCTGTGTTTAATTCTGTTTGCATCTGTTTAACCCTGTTAAACTCGGTTTTCCTCTGTTTGCCTTGGTTTAACTCAGTTTTCTTCTGTTTAACTCTGTTTGCCTTTGTTTGCCCCTTTTTAATTCTGTGTGCCTCCTTTTAACTCTGTTTAAGTCTGCCTCTGTTTCACTCTTGTAAACTCTGTTTGCCTCTGTTTCCCTCTTCTTAACTCTGTTTGACTCTTTTTACTCTGTTTGACACTGTTTGCCTCTGTTTAACTCTGTTTGCCTCCGTGTATCTCTGTCTGCCTTCTGTTTCATCTTTTGAATTCTGTTTGACTCTCTTTGCCTCTGCTTGCCTCTGTTAAACTCTGTTTAACTCTGTTCCCTCTGTTTAACTCTGTTTGCCTCTGTTTTTCTCTGATTGCCTCTGTTTGTCTCTGTTTAACTCTATTTGTCACTGTTTAACTCTGTTTAACACTGTTTGCCTCTGTTTGCCTCTGTTAAACTCTGTTGAACTCTGTTTCCCTCTGTTTAACTTTGTTTGCCTCTGTTTTACTCTGTTTGCCTCTGTTTGTCACTGTTTAACTCTGGTTGTCACTGCTTAAACTTCTTTAAATCTGTTTGCTTCTGTTTCACTCTTTTAAACTCTGTTTGCCGCTGTTTCCCTCTTGTTAACTCTGTTTGCCTGTGTTTAACTCTGTTTAACTCTGTTTGCCTCTGTTAAACTCTTTTTAGCACTGTTTTCCACTGTTTAACTCTGTTTGCCTCTGTTTGCCTCTGTTTGCCTCTGTTCAACTCTTTTTGACTCTGTTTGTCTCTGTTTAACTCTGTTTGCCTGTGTTTAACTCTGTTTGCCTCTGTTTAACTCTGTTAAACTCGGTTTTCCTCTGTTTGCCTCGGTTTAACTCAGTTTTCTTCTGTTTAACTCTGTTTGCCTTTGTTTGCCCCTTTTTAACTCTGTGTGCCTCCTTTTAACTCTGTTTAACTCTGTTTGCCTCTGTTTCACTCTTGTAAACTCTGTTTGCCTCTGTTTCCCTCTTCTTAACTCTGTTTGCCTCTGTTTAACTCTGTTTGACACTGTTTGCCTCTGTTGAACTCTGTTTGCCTCTGTGTATCTCTGTCTGCCTCTGTTTCATCTGTTGAATTCTGTTTGCCTCTCTTTGCCCCTTTTAAACTCTGTGTACCTCCTTTTAACTCTGTTTAACTCTGTTTGCCTCTGTTTCATTCTTTTAAACTCTGTTTGCCTGTGTTTAACTCTGTTTGCCTCTGTTATACTCTTTTTAACACTGTTTGCCACTGTTTAACTCTCTTTGCCTGTGTTTAACTCTGATTGCCTCTATTTAACTCAGTTTAAATCTGTTTCCCTCTGTTTACCTCTGTTTAACTCTGTTTGCCTCTGTTTCTCTGTTTGCCTTTGTTTGCCCCTTTTTAACTCTGTATGCCTCCTTTTAACTCTGTTTAACTCTGCCTCTGTTTCACTCTTTTAAACGCTGTTTGCCTCTCTTTCCCTCTTCTTAACTCTGATTGCCTCTGTGTAACTCTGTTTGCCTATGTTTGCCTCTGCTTAACTCTGTTTACCTCTGTTTGCCTCCACTTAACTCTGTTTGCCTCTGCGTATCTCTGTCTGCCTCTATTTCATCTGTTCAATTCTGTTTGCTTCTCTTCGCCTCTGTTTGCCTCTGTTAAACTCAGTTTAACTCTGTTCCCTCTTTTTAACTCTGTTTGCCTGTTTTTCTCTGATTGCCTCTCTTTGTCACTGTTTAACTCTGTTTGCCTCTGTTTAACTCTGTTTGCCTCTGTTTGACTCTAATTAACTCTGTTTGCCTCTGTGTATCTCTGTTTGACTCTGTTTCATCTTTTGAATTCTGTTTGCCTCTCTTTGCCTCTGTTTGCCTCTGTTAAACTCTGTTTAACTCTGTTCCCTCTGTTTAACTCTGTTTGTCTCTGTTTTTCTCTGATTGCCTCTGTTTGTCTCTGTTTAACTCTTTTTAACACTGTTTGCCTCTGTTTAACTCTGTTTGCCTCTGTTTGGCCTCAGTTTCACTCTGTTTAACTCTTTGCATCTGTCTAACTCTGATTCACTCTGTTTAACTCTGTTTGCCTCTGTTTAACTCTGCTTGCCTCTGTTTAACTCTGTTTTACTCTGTTTCCCTCTGTTTCGTTCTGTTTAACACTGTTTGCCTTGTTTAACTCTGTTTGCCTTTGTTTGTCCCTTTTTAACTCTGTGTGCCTCCTTTTAACTCTGTTTAACTCTGTTTGCCTCTGTTTCACTCTTGTAAACTCTGTTTGCCTCTGTTTCCCTCTTCTTAACTCTGTTTGCCTCTGTTTAACTCTGTTTGACACTGTTTGCCTCTGTTAAACTCTGTTTAACTATGTTCCCTCTGTTTAACTCTGATTGCCTCTGTTTGTCTCTGTTTAACTCTATTTGTCACTGTTTAACTCTGTTTAAATCTGTTTGCCTCTGTTAAACTCTGCTGAATTCTGTTTCCCTCTGTTTAACTTTCTTTGCCTCTGTTTTACTCTGATTGCCTCTGTTTGTCACTGTTTAACTCTGTTTGTCACTGCTTAAACTTGTTTAACTCTGTTTGCCTCTGCCTCTGTTCAACTCTTTTTAATTCTGTTTGTCTCTGTTTAACTCTGTTTGCCTTTGTTTAACTCTGTTTGCCTCTGTTTAATTCTGTTAAACTCGGTTTTCCTCTGTTTGCCTCGGAAAACGCAGTTTTCTTCTGTTTAACCCTGTTTGCCTTTGTTTGCCCCTTTTTAACTCTGTGTGCCTCCTTTTAAATCTGTTTAACTCTGATTGCCACTGTTTCACTCTTTTAAACTCTTTTTGCCTCTGTTTCCCTCTTCTTAACTCTGTTTGCCTCTGTTTAACTTTGTTTAAATCTGTTCAACTCTGTTTGCCTCTGTTTGAATCTAATTAACTCTGTTTGCCTCTGTGTATCTCTGTTTGACTCTGTTTCATCTTTTGAATTCTGTTTGCCTCTCTTTGCCTCTGTTTGCCTCTGCTAAACTCTGTTTAACTCTGTTCCCTCTGTTTAACTCTGTTTGCCTCTGTTTTTCTCTGATTGCCTCTGTTTGTCTCTGTTAAACTCTGTTTCACACTGTTTGCCACTGTTTAACTCTGTTTGCCTGTATTTAACTCTGTTTGCCTTTGTTCGCCCCTTTTTAACTCTTTGTGCCTCCTTTTAACTCTGTTTGCCTCTGTTTGCCTCCACTTAACTCTGTTTGCCTCTGCGTATCTCTGTCTGCCTCTGTTTCATCTGTTGAATTCTGTTTGCCTCTCTTCGCCTCTGTTTGCCTCTGTTAAACTCAGTTTAACTCTGTTCCCTCTGTTTAACTCTGTTTGCCTGTTTTTCTCTGATTGCCTCTCTTTGTCACTGTTTAATTCTGTTTGCCTCTGCTTAACTCTGTTTGCCTCTGTTTGACTCTAATTAACTCTGTTTGCCTCTGTGTATCTCTGTTTGACTCTATTTCATCTTTTGAATTCTGTTTGCCTCTCTTTGCCTCTGTTTGCCTCTGTTAAACTCTGTTTAACTCTGTTCCCTCTGTTTAACTCTGCCCCTGTTTTTCTCTGATTGCCTTTGTTTGTCTCTGTTTAACTCTATTTGTCACTGTTTAACTCTGTTTGCCTCTGTTTGCCTCTGTTAAACTCTGTTGAACTCTGTTTCCCTCTGTTTAACTTTCTTTGCCTCTGTTTTACTCTGATTGCCTCTGTTTGTTACTGTTTAACTCTGTTTGTCACTGCTTAAACTTGTTTAAATCTATTTGCCTCTGTTTGCCTCTGTTCAACTCTTTTTGACTCTGTTTGCCTCTGTTTCCCTCTTCTTAACTCTGTTTGCCTCTGTTTAACTCTGTTTGACACTGTTTGCCTCTGTTTAACTCTGTTTGCCTCTGTGTATCTCTGTCTGCCTCTGTTTCATCTGTTGAATTCTGTTTGCCTCTCTTTGCCCCTTTTAAACTCTGTGTACCTCCTTTTAACTCTGTTTAACTCTGTTTGCCTCTGTTTCACTCTTTTAAACTCTGTTTGCCTGTGTTTAACTCTGTTTGCCTGTGTTTAACTCTGTTAAATTCGGTTTTCCTCTGTTTGCCTCGGTTTAACTCAGTTTTCTTCTGTTTCACTCTGTTTGCCTTTGTTTGCCCCTTCTTAACTCTGTGTGCCTCCTTTTAAATCTGTTTAACTCTGATTACCTCTGTTTCACTCTTTTAAACTCTGTTTGCCTCTGTTTCCCTCTTGTTAACTCTGTTTGCCTCTGTTTCACTCTGTTTAACTCTGTTCAACGCTGTTTGCCTCTGTTAAACTCTGTTTAACACTGTTTGCCACTGTTGAACTCTGTTTGCCTTTGTTTAACTCTGTTTGCCGCTGTTTAACTCTGTTTTCCTCTGTTTAACTCTGTTTGCCTCTGTTTGCCTCTGTTAAACTCTGTTGAACTCTGTTTCCCTCTGTTTAACTTTCTTTGCCTCTGTTTTACTCTGATTGCCTCTGTTTGTCACTGTTTAACTCTGTTTGTCACTGCTTAAACTTGTTTAAATCTGTTTGCCTCTGTTTGCCTCTGTTCAACTCTTTTTGACTCTGTTTGTCTCTGTTTAACTCTGTTTGCCTGTGTTTAACTCTGTTTGCCTCTGCTTAACTCTGTTAAACTCGGTTTTCCTCTGTTTGCCTCGGTTTAACTCGGTTTTCTTCTGTTTAACTCTGTTTGCCTTTGTTTGCCCCTTTTTAACTCTGTGTGCCTCCTTTTAACTCTGTTTAACTCTGTTTGCCTCTGTTTCACTCTTGTAAACTCTGTTTGCCTCTGTTTCCCTCTTCTTAACTCTGTTTGCCTCTGTTTAACTCTGTTTGACACTGTTTGCCTCTGTTTAACTCTGTTTGCCTCTGTGTATCTCTGTCTGCCTCTGTTTCATCTGTTGAATTCTGTTTGCCTCTCTTTGCCCCTTTTAAACTCTGTGTACCTCCTTTTAACTCTGTTTAACTCTGTTTGCCTCTGTTTCACTCTTTTAAACTCTGTTTGCCTGTGTTTAACTCTGTTTGCCTGTGTTTAACTCTGTTAAATTCGGTTTTCCTCTGTTTGCCTCTGTTTAACTCTGTTTGCCTCCGTGTATCTCTGTCTGCCTTCTGTTTCATCTTTTGAATTCTGTTTGCCTCTCTTTGCCTCTGCTTGCCTCTGTTAAACTCTGTTTAACTCGGTTCCCTCTGTTTAACTCTGTTTGCCTCTGTTTTTCTCTGTTTGCCTCTGTTTGTCTCTGTTTAACTCTATTTGTCACTGTTTAACTCTGTTTAACACTGTTTGCCTCTGTTTGCCTCTGTTAAACTCTGTTGAACTCTGTTTCCCTCTGTTTAACTTTCTTTGCCTCTGTTTTACTCTGATTGCCTCTGTTTGTCACTGTTTAACTCTGTTTGCCTCTGTTCAACTCTTTTTGACTCTGTTTGTCTCTGTTTAACTCTGTTTGCCAGAGTTTAACTCTGTTTGCCTCTGTTTCACTCTTTTAAACTCTGTTTGCCGCCGTTTCCCTCTTGTTAACTCTGTTTGCCTCTGTTTAACTCTGTTTAACTCTGTTTGCCTCTGTTCAACTCTTTTTAACACTGTTTGCCACTGTTTAACTCTGTTTGCCCCTTTTTAACTCTGTGTGCCTCCTTTTAACTCTGTTTAACTCTGTTTGCCTCTGTTTCACTCTTTTAAACTCTGTTTGCCGCCGTTTCCCTCTTGTTAACTCTGTTTGCCTGTGTTTAACTCTGTTTAACTCTGTTTGCCTCTGTTAAACTCTTTTTAACACTGTTTGCCACTGTTTAACTCTGTTTGCCTGTGTTTAACTGTTTGCCTCTATTTAACTCTGTTTAAATCTGTTTCGCCTCTGTTTGCCTCTGTTGAACTCTGTTTGCCTCTGTTTAACTCTGTTTGCCTTTGTTTGCCCCTTTTTAACTCTGTATGTCTCCTTTTAACTCTGTTTAACTCTGCCTCTGTTTCACTCTTTTAAACGCTGTTTGCCTCTCTTTCCCTCCTCTTGACTCTGATTGCCTCTGTTTAACTCTGTTTGCCTCTGCTTAACTCTGTTTGCCTCTGTTTGCCTCCACTTAACTCTGTTTGCCTCTGCGTATCTCTGTCTGCCTTTGTTTCATCTGTTGAATTCTGTTTGCCTCTCTTTGCCTCTGTTTGCCTCTGTTAAACTCTGTTTAACTCTGTTCCCTCTGTTTAACTCTGTTTGCCCCTGTTTTTCACTGATTGCCTCTGTTTGTCTCTGTTTAACTCTATTTATCACTGTTTGCCTCTGTTTAACTCTGTTTGACACTGTTTGCCTCTGTTTAACTCTGTTTGCCTCTGTGTATTTCTGTCTGCCTCTGTTTCATCTGTTGAATTCTGTTTGCCTCTCTTTGCCCCTGCTTGCCTCTGTTAAACTCTGTTTAACTCTGTTCCCTCTGTTTAACTCTGTTTGCCTCTGTTTTTCTCTGTTTGCCTCTGTTTGCCTCTGTTAAACTCTGTTGAACTCTGTATCCCTCTGTTTAACTTTCTTTGCCTCTGTTTTACTCTGATTGCCTCTGTTTGTCACTGTTTAACTCTGTTTGCCTCTGTTTCACTCTTTTAAACTCTGTTTGCCTGTGTTTAACTCTGTTTGCCTCTGTTTAACTCTGTTAAATTCGGTTTTCCTCTGTTTGCCTCGGTTTAACTCAGTTTTCTTCTGTTTCACTCTGTTTGCCTTTGTTTGCCCCTTCTTAACTCTGTGTGCCTCCTCTTAAATCTGTTTAACTCTGATTACCTCTGTTTCACTCTTTTAAACTCTGTTTGCCTCTGTTTCCCTCTTGTTAACTCTGTTTGCCTCTGTTTAAACCTGTTTAACTCTGTTCAACTCTGTTTGCCTCAGTTAAACTCTGTTTAACACTGTTTGCCACTGTTTAACTCTGTTTGCCTTTGTTTAACTCTGTTTGCCACTGTTTAACTCTGTTTTCCTCTGTTTAACTCTGTTTGCCTCTGTTTTCCCCTTTTTAACTCTGTGTGCCTCCTTTTAACTCTGTTTGCCTCTGTTAAACTCTGTTTAACACTGTTTGCCACTGTTTAACTCTGTTTGCCTCTGTTTCACTCTTTTAAACTCTGTTTGCCTGTGTTTAACTCTGTTTGCCTGTGTTTAACTCTGTTAAATTCGGTTTTCCTCTGTTTGCCTCGGTTTAACTCAGTTTTCTTCTGTTTCACTCTGTTTGCCTTTGTTTGCCCCTTCTTAACTCTGTGTGCCTCCTTTTAAATCTGTTTAACTCTGATTACCTCTGTTTCACTCTTTTAAACTCTGTTTGCCTCTGTTTCCCTCTTGTTAACTCTGTTTGACTCTGTTTCACTCTGTTTAACTCTGTTCAACTCTGTTTGCCTCTGTTAAACTCTGTTTAACACTGTTTGCCACTGTTGAACTCTGTTTGCCTTTGTTTAACTCTGTTTGCCGCTGTTTAACTCTGTTTTCCTCTGTTTAACTCTGTTTGCCTCTGTTTGCCTCTGTTAAACTCTGTTGAACTCTGTTTCCCTCTGTTTAACTTTCTTTGCCTCTGTTTTACTCTGATTGCCTCTGTTTGTCACTGTTTAACTCTGTTTGTCACTGCTTAAACTTGTTTAAATCTGTTTGCCTCTGTTTGCCTCTGTTCAACTCTTTTTGACTCTGTTTGTCTCTGTTTAACTCTGTTTGCCTGTGTTTAACTCTGTTTGCCTCTGTTTAACTCTGTTAAACTCGGTTTTCCTCTGTTTGCCTCGGTTTAACTCAGTTTTCTTCTGTTTAACTCTGTTTGCCTTTGTTTGCCCCTTTTTAACTCTGTGTGCCTCCTTTTAACTCTGTTTAACTCTGTTTGCCTCTGTTTCACTCTTGTAAACTCTGTTTGCCTCTGTTTCCCTCTTCTTAACTCTGTTTGCCTCTGTTTAACTCTGTTTGACACTGTTTGCCTCTGTTTAACTCTGTTTGCCTCCGTGTATCTCTGTCTGCCTTCTGTTTCATCTTTTGAATTCTGTTTGCCTCTCTTTGCCTCTGCTTGCCTCTGTTAAACTCTGTTTAACTCTGTTCCCTCTGTTTAACTCTGTTTGCCTCTGTTTTTCTCTGATTGCCTCTGTTTGTCTCTGTTTAACTCTATTTGTCACTGTTTAACTCTGTTTAAATCTGTTTGCCTCTGTTTGCCTCTGTTAAACTCTGTTGAACTCTGTTTCCCTCTGTTTAACTTTGTTTGCCTCTGTTTTACTCTGTTTGCCGCTGTTTGTCACTGTTTAACTCTGGTTGTCACTGCTTAAACTTCTTTAAATCTGTTTGCTTCTGTTTCACTCTTTTAAACTCTGTTTGCCGCCGTTTCCCTCTTGTTAACTCTGTTTGCCTGTGTTTAACTCTGTTTACCTCTGTTTGCCTCTGTTAAACTCTGTTGAACTCTGTTTCCCTCTGTTTAACTTTCTTTGCCTCTGTTTTACTCTGATTGCCTCTGTTTGTCACTGTTTAACTCTGTTTGTCACTGCTTAAACTTGTTTAACTCTGTTTGCCTCTGTTCAACTCTTTTTGACTCTGTTTGTCTCTGTTTAACTCTGTTTGCCAGAGTTTAACTCTGTTTGCCTCTGTTTCACTCTTTTAAACTCTGTTTGCCGCCGTTTCCCTCTTGTTAACTCTGTTTGCCTCTGTTTAACTCTGTTTAACTCTGTTTGCCTCTGTTAAACTCTTTTTAACACTGTTTGCCACTGTTTAACTCTGTTTGCCCCTTTTTAACTCTGTGTGCCTCCTTTTAACTCTGTTTAACTCTGTTTGCCTCTGTTTCACTCTTTTAAACTCTGTTTGCCGCCGTTTCCCTCTTGTTTAACTCTGTTTGCCTGTGTTTAACTCTGTTTCACTCTGTTTGCCTCTGTTAAACTCTTTTTAACACTGTTTGCCACTGTTTAACTCTGTTTGCCTGTGTTTAACTGTTTGCCTCTATTTAACTCTGTTTAAATCTGTTTCCCTCTGTTTGCCTCTGTTGAACTCTGTTTGCCTCTGTTTAACTCTGTTTGCCTTTGTTTGCCCCTTTTTAACTCTGTATGTCTCCTTTTAACTCTGTTTAACTCTGCCTCTGTTTCACTCTTTTAAACGCTGTTTGCCTCTCTTTCCCTCCTCTTGACTCTGATTGCCTCTGTTTAACTCTGTTTGCCTCTGCTTAACTCTGTTTGCCTCTGTTTGCCTCCACTTAACTCTGTTTGCCTCTGCGTATCTCTGTCTGCCTTTGTTTCATCTGTTGAATTCTGTTTGCCTCTCTTTGCCTCTGTTTGCCTCTGTTAAACTCTGTTTAACTCTGTTCCCTCTGTTTAACTCTGTTTGCCCCTGTTTTTCACTGATTGCCTCTGTTTGTCTCTGTTTAACTCTATTTATCACTGTTTGCCTCTGTTTAACTCTGTTTGACACTGTTTGCCTCTGTTTAACTCTGTTTGCCTCTGTGTATTTCTGTCTGCCTCTGTTTCATCTGTTGAATTCTGTTTGCCTCTCTTTGCCCCTGCTTGCCTCTGTTAAACTCTGTTTAACTCTGTTCCCTCTGTTTAACTCTGTTTGCCTCTGTTTTTCTCTGTTTGCCTCTGTTTGCCTCTGTTAAACTCTGTTGAACTCTGTTTGCCTCTGTTTAACTCTCTTTGCCTCTGAATTAACTCTGTTTGCCTCTGTTTGTCACTGTTTAACTCTGTTTGCCTCTGTTTCACTCTTTTAAACTCTGTTTGCCTGTGTTTAACTCTGTTTGCCTCTGTTTAACTCTGTTAAATTCGGTTTTCCTCTGTTTGCCTCGGTTTAACTCAGTTTTCTTCTGTTTCACTCTGTTTGCCTTTGTTTGCCCCTTCTTAACTCTGTGTGCCTCCTCTTAAATCTGTTTAACTCTGATTACCTCTGTTTCACTCTTTTAAACTCTGTTTGCCTCTGTATCCCTCTTGTTAACTCTGTTTGCCTCTGTTTAAACCTGTTTAACTCTGTTCAACTCTGTTTGCCTCAGTTAAACTCTGTTTAACACTGTTTGCCACTGTTTAACTCTGTTTGCCTTTGTTTAACTCTGTTTGCCACTGTTTAACTCTGTTTTCCTCTGTTTAACTCTGTTTGCCTCTGTTTTCCCCTTTTTAACTCTGTGTGCCTCCTTTTAACTCTGTTTGCCTCTGTTAAACTCTGTTTAACACTGTTTGCCACTGTTTAACTCTGTTTGCCTTTGTTTAACTCTATTTGTCACTGTTCAACTCTGTTTGCCTCTGTTTGCCTCTGTTAAACTCTGTTGAACTCTGTTTCCCTCTGTTTAACTTTCTTTGCCTCTGTTTTACTCTGATTGCCTCTGTTTGTCACTGTTTCACTTTGTTTAACTCTGTTTGCCTCTGTTTGCCTCTGTTCAACTCTTTTTGACTCTGTTTGTCTCTGTTTAACTCTGTTTGCCTTTGTTTAACTCTGTTTGCCTCTGTTAAACTCTTTTTAACACTGTTTGCCACTGTTTAACTCTGTTTGCCCCTTTTTAACTCTGTGTGCCTCCTTTTAACTCTGTTTAACTCTGTTTGCCTCTGTTTCACTCTTTTAAACTCTGTTTGCCGCCGTTTCCCTCTTGTTGACTCTGTTTGCCTATGTTTATCTCTGTTTAAATCTGTTTGCCTCTGTTATTCACTTTTTAACACTGTTTGCCACTGTTTAACTCTGTTTGCCTCTGCTTCCCTCTTCTTAATCTGTTTGCCTCTGTTTACCTTTGTTTGACACTGTTTGCCTCTGTTTAACTCTGCCTCTGTTTTTCTCTGATTGCCTCTGTTTGTCACTGTTTAACTCTGTTTGCCTCTGTTTAAATCTGTTTGACTCTAATTAACTCTGTTTGCCTCTGTGTATCTCTGTTTCACTCTGTTTCATCTTTTGAATTCTGTTTGCCTCTCTTTGCCTATGTTTGCCTCTGTTACACTCTGTTTAACTCTGTTCCCTCTGTTTAACTCTGCCCCTGTTTTTCTCTGATTCCCTCTGTTTGTCTCTGTTTAACTCTATTTGTCAATTTTTAACTCTGTTTGCCTCTGTTTGCCTCTGTTAAACTCTGTTTGCCTCTGTTTCCCTCTTCTTAACTCTGTTTGCCTCTGTTTAACTCTGTTTGACACTGTTAGCCTCTGTTTAACTCTGTTTGCCTCCGTGTATCTCTGTCTGCCTCTGTTTCATCTGTTGAATTCTGTTTTCCTCTCTTTGCCTCTGCTTGCCTCTGTTAAACTCTGTTTAACTCTGTTCCCTCTGTTTAACTCTGTTTGCCTCTGTTTTTCTCTGATTGCCTCTGTTTGTCTCTGTTTAACTCTATTTGTCACTGTTTAACTCTGTTTAACTCTGCTTGCCTCTGTTTGCCTCTGTTAAACTCTGTTGAACTCTGTTTCCCTCTGTTTAAACCTGTTTGCCTCTGTTTTACTCTGTTTGCCTCTGTTTGCCTCTGTTCAACTCTTTTTAACTCTGTTTGTCTCTGTTTTACTGTTTGCCTTTGTTTAACTCTGTTTGCCGCTGTTTAACTCTGTTTTCCTCTGTTTAACTCTGTTTGCCTCTCTTTGCCCCTTTTAAACTCTGTGTACCTCCTTTTAACTCTGTTTTACTCTGTTTGCCTCTGTTTCACTCTTTTAAACTCTGTTTGCCTGTGTTTAACTCTGTTTGCCTGTGTTTAACTCTGTTAAATTCGGTTTTCCTCTGTTTGCCTCGGTTTAACTCAGTTTTCTTCTGTTTCACTCTGTTTGCCTTTGTTTGCCCCTTCTTAACTCTGTGTGCCTCCTTTTAAATCTGTTTAACTCTGATTACCTCTGTTTAACTCTGTTCAACTCTGTTTGCCTCTGTTAAACTCTGTTTAACACTGTTTGCCACTGTTTAACTCTGTTTGCCTTTGTTTAACTCTGTTTGCCGCTGTTTAACTCTGTTTTCCTCTGTTTAACTCTGTTTGCCTCTGTTTGCCCCTTTTTTACTCTGTGTGCCTCCTTTTAACTCTGTTTGCCTCTGTTAAACTCTGTTTAACACTGTTTGCCACTGTTTAACTCTGTTTGCCTTTGTTTAACTCTATTTATCACTGTTTAACTTTGTTTGCCTCTGTTTACCTCTGTTAAACTCTGTTGAACTCTGTTTCCCTCTGTTTAACTTTGTTTGCCTCTGTTTTACTCTGATTGCCTCTGTTTGTCACTGTTTAACTCTGTTTGTCACTGCTTAAACCTGTTTAACTCTGTTTGCCTCTGTTTGCCTCTGTTCAACTCTTTTTAACTCTGTTTGTCTCTGTTTTACTCTGTTTGCCTTTGTTTAACTCTGTTTGCCTCTGTTTCACTCTTTTAAACTCTGTTTGCCGCCATTTCCCTCTTGTTAACTCTGTTTGCCTGTGATTAACTCTGTTTAACTCTGTTTGCCTCTGTTAAACTCTTTTCCCCACTGTTTGCCACTGTTTAACTCTGTTTTCCACTGTTTAACTCTGTTTGCCTCTGTTTAACTCTGTTTGCCTGTGTTTAAATCTTTTAAACTCTGTTTGCCGCCGTTTCCCTCTTGTTACCTCTGTTTGCCTGTGTTTCACTCTGTTCCACTCTGTTTGCCTCTGTTTAAACCTGTTTGCCTCTGTTTAACTCTGTTTGCCTGTGTTTAACTCTGTTTGCCTCTATTTAACTCTGTTTAAATCTGTTTCCCTCTGTTTGCCTCTGTTTAACTCTGTTTGCCTCTGTTTCACTCTTTTAAACTCTGTTTGCCTGTGTTTAACTCTGTTTGCCTCTGTTTAACTCTGTTAAACTCGGTTTTCCTCTGTTTGCCTCGGTTTAACTCAGTTTTCGTCTGTTTAACTCTGTTTGCCTTTGTTTGCCCCTTCTTAACTCTGTGTGCCTCTTTTAAATCTGTTTAACTCTGATTGCCTCTGTTTCACTCTTTTAAGCTCTGTTTGCCTCTGTTTCCCTCTTGTTAACTCTGTTTGCCTCTGTTTAACTCTGTTCAACTCTGTTTGCCTCTGTTAAAGTCTGTTTAACACTGTTTGCCACTGTTTAACTCTGTTTGCCTCTGTTTGCCCCTTTTTAACTCTGTGTGCCTCCTTTTAACTCTGTTTAACTCTGTTTGCTTCTGTTTCACTCTTTTAAACTCTGTTTGCCGCCGTTTTCCTCTTGTTAACTCTGTTTGCCTGTGTTTAACTCTGTTTGCCTCTGTTAAAATCTTTTTAACACTGTTTGCCACTGTTTAACTCTGTTTGCCTGTGTTTAACTCTGTTTGCCTCTATTTAACTCTGTTTAAATCTGTTTCCCTCTGTTTGCCTCTGTTTAACTTGTTTGCCTCTGTTTAACTCTGTTTGCCTTTGTTTGCCCCTTTTTAACTCTGTATGCCTCCTTTAAACTCTGTTTAACTCTGCCTCCGTTTCATTCTTTTAAATGCTGTTTGCCTCTCTTTCCCTCTTCTTAACTCTGATAGGCTCTGTTTAACTCTGTTTGCCTGTTTTTCTCTGATTGCCTCTCTTTGTCACTGTTTAACTCTGTTTGCCTCTGTTTAACTCTGTTTGCCTCTGTTTGACTCTAATTAACTCTGTTTGCCTCTGTGTATCTCTGTTTGACTCTCTTTCATCTGTTGAATTCTGTTTGCCTCTCTTCTCCTCTGCTTGCCTCTGTTAAACTCAGTTTAACTCTGTTCCCTCTGTTTAACTCTGTTTGCCTGTTTTTCTCTGATTGCCTCTCTTTGTCACTGCTTAACTCTGTTTGCCTCTTCTTAACTCTGTTTGCCTCTGTTTAACTCTGTTTGACACTGTTTGCCTCTGTTTAACTCTGTTTGCCTCCGTGTATCTCTGTCTGCCTTCTGTTTCATCTGTTGAATTCTGTTTGCCTCTCTTTGCCTCTGCTTGCCTCTGTTAAACTCTGTTTAACTCTGTTCCCTCTGTTTAACTCTGTTTGCCTCTGTTTTTCTCTGATTGCCTCTGTTTGTCTCTGTTTAACTCTATTTGTCACTGTTTAACTCTGTTTAACACTGTTTGCCTCTGTTTGCCTCTGTTAAACTCTGTTGAACTCTGTTTCCCTCTGTTTAACTTTGTTTGCCTCTGTTTTACTCTGTTTGCCTCTGTTTGTCACTGTTTAACTCTGTTTGTCACTGCTTAAACTTGTTTAACTCTGTTTGCTTCTGTTTCACTCTTCTAAACTCTGTTTGCCGCCGTTTCCCTCTTGTTAACTCTGTTTGCCTGTGTTTAACTCTGTTTGCCTCTGTTTAACTCTGTTAAACTCGGTTTTCCTCTGTTTGCCTCGGTTTAACTCAGTTTTCGTCTGTTTAACTCTGTTTGCCTTTGTTTGCCCCTTCTTAACTCTGTGTGCCTCTTTTTAAATCTGTTTAACTCTGATTGCCTCTGTTTCACTCTTTTAAGCTCTGTTTGCCTCTGTTTCCCTCTTGTTAACTCTGTTTGCCTCTGTTTAACTCTGTTCAACTCTGTTTGCCTCTGTTAAAGTCTGTTTAACACTGTTTGCCACTGTTTAACTCTGTTTGCCTTTGTTTAACTCTATTTGCCGCTGTTTAACTCTGTTTTCCTCTGTTTAACTCTGTTTGCCTCTGTCTGCCCCTTTTTAACTCTGTGTGCCTCCTTTTAACTCTGTTTAACTCTGTTTGCTTCTGTTTCACTCTTTTAAACACTGTTTGCCGCCGTTTTCCTCTTGTTAACTCTGTTTGCCTGTGTTTAACTCTGTTTGCCTCTGTTAAAATCTTTTTAACACTGTTTGCCACTGTTTAACTCTGTTTGCCTGTGTTTAACTCTGTTTGCCTCTATTTAACTCTGTTTAAATCTGTTTCCCTCTGTTTGCCTCTGTTTAACTTGTTTGCCTCTGTTTAACTCTGTTTGCCTTTGTTTGCCCCTTTTTAACTCTGTATGCCTCCTTTAAACTCTGTTTAACTCTGCCTCCGTTTCATTCTTTTAAATGCTGTTTGCCTCTCTTTCCCTCTTCTTAACTCTGATAGGCTCTGTTTAACTCTGTTTGCCTGTTTTTCTCTGATTGCCTCTCTTTGTCACTGTTTAACTCTGTTTGCCTCTGTTTAACTCTGTTTGCCTCTGTTTGACTCTAATTAACTCTGTTTGCCTCTGTGTATCTCTGTTTGACTCTCTTTCATCTGTTGAATTCTGTTTGCCTCTCTTCTCCTCTGCTTGCCTCTGTTAAACTCAGTTTAACTCTGTTCCCTCTGTTTAACTCTGTTTGCCTGTTTTTCTCTGATTGCCTCTCTTTGTCACTGCTTAACTCTGTTTGCCTCTTCTTAACTCTGTTTGCCTCTGTTTAACTCTGTTTGACACTGTTTGCCTCTGTTTAACTCTGTTTGCCTCCGTGTATCTCTGTCTGCCTTCTGTTTCATCTGTTGAATTCTGTTTGCCTCTCTTTGCCTCTGCTTGCCTCTGTTAAACTCTGTTTAACTCTGTTCCCTCTGTTTAACTCTGTTTGCCTCTGTTTTTCTCTGATTGCCTCTGTTTGTCTCTGTTTAACTCTATTTGTCACTGTTTAACTCTGTTTAACACTGTTTGCCTCTGTTTGCCTCTGTTAAACTCTGTTGAACTCTGTTTCCCTCTGTTTAACTTTGTTTGCCTCTGTTTTACTCTGTTTGCCTCTGTTTGTCACTGTTTAACTCTGTTTGTCACTGCTTAAACTTGTTTAACTCTGTTTGCTTCTGTTTCACTCTTCTAAACTCTGTTTGCCGCCGTTTCCCTCTTGTTAACTCTGTTTGCCTGTGTTTAACTCTGTTTAACTCTGTTTGCCTCTGTTAAACTCTTTTTAACACTGTTTGCCACTGTTTAACTCTGTTTGCCTGTGTTTAACTCTGTTTGCCTCTATTTAACTCTGTTTAAATCTGTTTCCCTCTGTTTGCCTCTGTTTAACTCTGTTTGCCTCTGTTTAACTCTGTTTGCCTTTGTTTGCACCTTTTTAACTCTGTATGCCTCCTTTAAACTCTGTTTAACTCTGCCTCCGTTTCATTCTTTTAAACGCTGTTTGCCTCTTTTTCCCTCTTCTTAACTCTGATAGCCTCTGTTTAACTCTGTCTGCCTCTGTTTGCCTCTGTTTAACTCTGTTTGCCTCTGTTTGCCTCCACTTAACTCTGTTTGCCTCTGCGTATCTCTGTCTGCCTCTGTTTCATCTGTTGAGTTCTGTTTGCCTCTCTTCGCCTCTGCTTGCCTCTGTTAAACTCAGTTTAACTCTGTTCCCTCTGTTTAACTCTGTTTGCCTGTTTTTCTCTGATTGCCTCTGTTTGACACTAATTAACTCTGTTTGCCTCTGTGTATCTCTGTTTGACTCTGTATCATCTTTTGAATTCTGTTTGCCTCTCTTTGCCTCTGTTTCCCTCTGTTAAAATCTGTTTAACTCTGTTCCCTCTGTTTAACTCTGCCCCTGTTTTTCTCTGATTGCCTCTGTTGGTCTCTGTTTAACTCTATTTGTCACTGTTTAACGCTGTTTAACTCTGTTTACCTCTGTTTGCCTCTGTTAAACTCTGTTGAACTCTGTTTCCCTCTGTTTAACTTTCTTTGCCTCTGTTTTACTCTGATTGCCTCTGTTTGTCACTGTTTAACTCTGTTTGTCACTGCTTAAACTTGTTTAACTCTGTTTGCCTCTGTTTGCCTCTGTTCAACTCTTTCTAACTCTGTTTGTCTCTGTTTAACTCTGTTTGCCTGTGTTTAACTCTGTTTGCCTCTGTTTAACTCTGTTAAACTCGGTTTTCCTCTGTTTGACTCTGTTTAACTCTGTTTCCCTCTGTTGGCCTCTGTTTAACTCTGTTTGCCTTTGTTTGCCCCTTTTTAACTCTGTGTGCCTCCTTTTAACTCTGTTTAACTCTGTTTGCCTCTTTTTCACTCTTCTTAACTCTGTTTGCCTCTGTTTACCTCTTCTTAACTCTGTTTGCCTCTGTTTATCTCTGTTTGACACTGTTTGCCTCTGTTTAACTCTTTTTGCCTCCGTGTATCTCTGTCTGCCTCTGTTTCATCTGTTGAATTCTGTTTGCCTCTCTTTGGCTCTGCTTGCCTCTGTTAAACTCTGTTTAACTCTGTTCCCTCTGTTTAACTCTGTTTGCCTCTGTTCAACCCTTTTTAACTCTGTTTGTCTCTGTTTTACTCTGTTTGCCTTTGTTTAACTCTGTTTGCCGCTGTTTGCCCCTTTTAAACTCTGCGTACCTCCTTTTAACTCTGTTTAACTCTGTTTGCCTCTGTTTCACTCTTTTAAACTCTGTTTGCCTGTGTTTAACTCTGTTTGCCTCTGTTTAACTATGTTTAACTCTGTTTCCCTCTGTTTGCCTCTGTTTAACTCTGTTTGCCTTTGTTTGCCCCTTTTTAACTCTGTGAGCCTCTTTTTAACTCTGTTTAACTCTGTTTACCACTGTTTTACTCTTTTAAATGCTGTTTGCCTCTGTTTCCCTCTTCTTGACTCTGTTTGCCTCTGTTTAACTCTGTTTGCCTCTGTTTAACTCTGCTTGCCTCTGTGTATCTCTGTCTGCCTCTGTTTCATCTGTTGAATTCTGTTTGCCTCTCTTTGGCTCTGCTTGCCTCTGTTAAACTCTGTTTAACTCTGTTCCCTCTGTTTAACTCTGTTTGACTCTGTTTTTCTCTGATTGCCTCTGTTTGTCTCTGTTTAACTCTATTTGTCACTGTTTAACTCTGTTTAACTCTGCCTCTGTTTGGCTCTGTTAAACTCTGTTGAACTCTGTTTCCCTCTGTTTAACTTTGTTTGCCTCTGTTATACTCTGTTTGCCTCTGTTCAACCCTTTTTAACTCTGTTTGTCTCTGTTTTACTCTGATTGCCTTTGTTTAACTCTGTTTGCCGCTGTTTAACTCTGTTTTCCTCTGTTTAACTCTGTTTGCCTCTGTGTGCCCCTTTTAAACTCTGTGTAAGTCCTTTTAACTCTGTTTAACTCTGTTTGCCTCTGTTTCACTCTTTTAAACTCTGTTTGCCTGTGTTTAACTCTGTTTGGCTCTGTTTAACTCTGTTAAATTCGGTTTTCCTCTGTTTGCCTCGGTTTAACTCAGTTTTCTTCTGTTCACTCTATTTGCCTTTGTTTGCCCCTTCTTAACTCTGTGTGCCTCCATTTAAATCTGTTTAACTCTGATTACCTCTGTTTCACTCTTTTAAACTCTGTTTGCCTCTGTTTCCCTCTTGTTAACTCTGTTTGCCTCTGCTTAACTCTGTTTAAAACTGTTCAACTCCGTTTGCCTCTGTTTGCCTCTGTTTAACTCTGTTTGCCTCTGTTTGCCTCCACTTAACTCTGTTTGCCTCTGCGTATCTCTGTCTGCCTCTGTTTCATCTGTTGAATTCTGTTTGCCTCTCTTTGCCTCTGCTTGCCTCTGTTAAACTCTGTTTTACTCTGTTCCCTCTGTTTAACTCTGTTTGCCTCTGTTTTTCTCTGATTGCCTCTGTTTGTCTCTGTTTAACTCTATTTGTCACTGTTTAACTCTGTTTAACTCTGCCTCTGTTTGGCTCTGTTAAACTCTGTTGAACTCTGTTTCCCTCTGTTTAACTTTCTTTGCCTCTGTTTCACTCTGTTTGCCTCTGTTTGCCTCTGTTTAACTCTATTTGTCACTGTTTAACTCTGTTTAACACTGTTTGCCTCTGTTTGCCTCTGTTAAACTCTGTTGAACTCTGTTTCCCTCTGTTTAACTTTGTTTGCCTCTGTTTTACTCTGTTTGCCTCTGTTTGTCACTGTTTAACTCTGTTTGTCACTGCTTAAACTTGTTTAACTCTGTTTGCTTCTGTTTCACTCTTTTAAACTCTGTTTGCCGCCGTTTCCCTCTTGCTAACTCTGTTTGCCTGTGTTTAACTCTGTTTAACTCTGTTTGCCTCTGTTAAACTCTTTTTAACATTGTTTGCCACTGTTTAACTCTGTTTGCCTGTGTTTAACTCTGTTTGCCTCTATTTAACTCTGTTTAAATCTGTTTCCCTCTGTTTGCCTCTGTTTAACTCTGTTTGCCTCTGTTTAACTCTGTTTGCCTTTGTTTGCACCTTTTTAACTCTGTATGCCTCCTTTAAACTCTGTTTAACTCTGCCTCCGTTTCACTCTTTTAAACGCTGTTTGCCTCTTTTTCCCTCTTCTTAACTCTGATAGCCTCTGTTTAACTCTGTTTGCCTCTGTTTAACTCTGTTTGCCTCCACTTAACTCTGTTTGCCTCTGCGTATCTCTGTCTGCCTCTGTTTCATCTGTTGAGTTCTGTTTGCCTCTCTTCGCCTCTGCTTGCCTCTGTTAAACTCAGTTTAACTCTGTTCCCTCTGTTTAACTCTGTTTGCCTGTTTTTCTCTGATTGCCTCTGTTTGTCTCTGTTTAACTCTGTTTGCCTCTGTTTAACTCTGTTTGCCTCTGTTTGACTCTAATTAACTCTGTTTGCCTCTGTGTATCTCTGTTTGACTCTGTATCATCTTTTGAATTCTGTTTGCCTCTCTTTGCCTCTGTTTCCCTCTGTTAAAATCTGTTTAACTCTGTTCCCTCTGTTTAACTCTGCCCCTGTTTTTCTCTGATTGCCTCTGTTTGTCTCTGTTTAACTCTATTTGTCACTGTTTAACGCTGTTTAACTCTGTTTACCTCTGTTTGCCTCTGTTAAACTCTGTTGAACTCTGTTTCCCTCTGTTTAACTTTCTTTGCCTCTGTTTTACGCTGATTGCCTCTGTTTGTCACTGTTTAACTCTGTTTGTCACTGCTTAAACTTGTTTAACGCTGTTTGCCTCTGTTTGCCTCTGTTCAACTCTTTTTGACTCTGTTTGTCTCTGTTTAACTCTGTTTGCCTGTGTTTAACTCTGTTTGCCTCTGTTTCACTCTGTTAAACTCAGTTTTCCTCTGTTTGCCTCGGTTTAACTCAGTTTTCTTCTGTTTAACTCTGTTTGCCTTTGTTTGCCCCTTTTTAACTCTGTGTGCCTCCTTTTAACTCTGTTTAACTCTGTTTGCCTCTTTTTCACTCTTGTAAACTCTGTTTGCCTCTGTTTACCTCTTCTTAACTCTGTTTGCCTCTGTTTATCTCTGTTTGACACTGTTTGCCTCTGTTTAACTCTGTTTGCCTCCGTGTATCTCTGTCTGCCTCTGTTTCATCTGTTGAATTCTGTTTGCCACTCTTTGGCTCTGCTTGCCTCTGTTAAACTCTGTTTAACTCTGTTCCCTCTGTTTTACTCTGTTTGCATTTGTTTAACTCTGTTTGCCGCTATTTGCCCCTTTTAAACTCTGTGTACCTCCTTTAAACTCTGTTTAACTCTGTTTGCCTCTGTTTCACTCTTTTAAACTCTGTTTGCCTGTGTTTAACTCTGTTTGCCTCTGTTTAACTCTGTTTAACTCTGTTTCCCTCTGTTTGCCTCTGTTTAACTCTGTTTGCCTTTGTTTGCCCCTTTTTAACTCTGTGAGCCTCTTTTTAACTCTGTTTAACTCTGTTTGCCACTGTTTTACTCTTTTAAATGCTGTTTGCCTCTGTTTCCCTCTTCTTAACTCTGTTTGCCTCTGTTTAACTCTGTTTGCCTCTGTTTGCCTCTGTTTAACTCTGTTTGCCTCTGTGTATCTCTGTCTGCCTTCTGTTTCATCTTTTGAATTCTGTTTGCCTCTCTTTGCCTCTGCTTGCCTCTGTTAAACTCTGTTTAACTCTGTTCCCTCTGTTTAACTCTGTTTGCCTCTGTTTTTCTCTGATTGCCTCTGTTTGTCTCTGTTTAACTCTATTTGTCACTGTTTAACTCTGTTTAACACTGTTTGCCTCTGTTTGCCTCTGTTAAACTCTGTTGAACTCTGTTTCCCTCTGTTTAACTTTGTTTGCCTCTGTTTTACTCTGTTTGCATCTGTTTGTCACTGTTTAACTCTGTTTGTCACTGCTTAAACTTGTTTAACTCTGTTTGCATCTGTTTCACTCTTTTAAACTCTGTTTGCCGCCGTTTCCCTCTTGTTAACTCTGTTTGCCTGTGTTTAACTCTGTTTAACTCTGTTTGCCTCTGTTAAACTCTTTTTAACAGTGTTTGCCACTGTTTAACTCTGTTTGCCTGTGTTTAACTCTGTTTGCCTCTATTTAACTCTGTTTAAATCTGTTTCCCTCTGTTTGCCTCTGTTTAACTCTGTTTGCATCTGTTTAACTCTGTTTGCCTTTGTTTGCACCTTTTTAACTCTGTATGCCTCCTTTAAACTCTGTTTAACTCTGCCTCCGTTTCACTCTTTTAAACGCTGTTTGCCTCTTTTTCCCTCTTCTTAACTCTGATAGCCTCTGTTTAACTCTGTTTGCCTCTGCTTGCCTCTGTTTAACTCTGTTTGCCTCTGTTTGCCTCCACTTAACTCTGTTTGCCTCTGTGTATCTCTGTCTGCCTCTGTTTCATCTGTTGAATTCTGTTTGCCTCTCTTCACCTCTGTTTGCCTCTGTTAAACTCTGTTTGCCTCTTTGTTTCTCTGATTGCCTCTGTTTGTCTCTGTTTAACTCTGTTTGCCTCTGTTTAACTCTGTTTGCCTCTGTTTGACACTAATTAACTCTGTTTGCCTCTGTGTATCTCTGTTTGACTCTGTATCATCTTTTGAATTCTGTTTGCCTCTCTTTGCCTCTGTTTCCCTCTGTTAAAATCTGTTTAACTCTGTTCCCTCTGTTTAACTCTGCCCCTGTTTTTCTCTGATTGCCTCTGTTTGTCTCTGTTTAACTCTATTTGTCACTGTTTAACGCTGTTTAACTCTGTTTACCTCTGTTTGCCTCTGTTAAACTCTGTTGAACTCTGTTTCCCTCTGTTTAACTTTCTTTGCCTCTGTTTTACTCTGATTGCCTCTGTTTGTCACTGTTTAACTCTGTTTGTCACTGCTTAAACTTGTTTAACTCTGTTTGCCTCTGTTCAACTCTTTTTGACTCTGTTTGTCTCTGTTTAACTCTGTTTGCCTGTGTTTAACTCTGTTTGCCTCTGGTTAACTCTGTTAAACTCGGTTTTCCTCTGTTTGCCTCGGTTTAACTCAGTTTTCTTCTGTTTAACTCTGTTTGCCTTTGTTTGCCCCTTTTTAACTCTGTGTGCCTCCTTTTAACTCTGTTTAACTCTGTTTGCCTCTTTTTCACTCTTGTAAACTCTGTTTGCCTCTGTTTCCCTCTTCTTAACTCTGTTTGCCTCTGTTTATCTCTGTTTGACACTGTTTGCCTCTGTTTAACTCTGTTTGCCTCCGTGTATCTCTGTCTGCCTCTGTTTCATCTGTTGAATTCTGTTTGCCTCTCTTTGGCTCTGCTTGCCTCTGTTAAACTCTGTTTAACTCTGTTCCATCTGTTTAACTCTGTTTGCCTCTGTTCAACCCTTTTTAACTCTGTTTGTCTCTGTTTTACTCTGCCTTTGTTTAACTCTGTTTGCCGCTGTTTGCCCCTTTTAAACTCTGTGTACCTCCTTTTAACTCTGTGTAACTCTGTTTGCCTCTGTTTCACTCTTTTAAACTCTGTTTGCCTGTGTTTAACTCTGTTTGCCTCTGTTTAACTTTGTTTAACTCTGTTTCCCTCTGTTTGCCTCTGTTTAACTCTGCCTTTGTTTGCCCCTTTTTAACTCTGTGAGCCTCTTTTTAACTCTGTTTAACTCTGTTTGCCACTGTTTTACTCTTTTAAATGCTGTTTGCCTCTGTTTCCCTCTTCTTAACTCTGTTTGCCTCTGTTTAACTCTGTTTGCCTCTGTTTGCCTCTGTTTAACTCTGCTTGCCTCCGTGTATCTCTGTCTGCCTCTGTTTCATCTGTTGAATTCTGTTTGCCTCTCTTTGGCTCTGCTTGCCTCTGTTAAACTCTGTTTAACTCTGTTCCCTCTGTTTAACTCTGTCTGACTCTGTTTTTCTCTGATTGCCTCTGTTTGTCTCTGTTTAACTCTATTTGTCACTGTTTAACTCTGTTTAACTCTGCCTCTGTTTGCCTCTGTTAAACTCTGTTGAACTCTGTTTCCCTCAGTTTAACTTTGTTTGCCTCTGTTATACTCTGTTTGCCTCTGTTCAACTCTTTTTAACTCTGTTTGTCTCTGTTTTACTCTGTTTGCCTTTGCTTAACTCTGTTTGCCGCTGTTTAACTCTGTTTTCCTCTGTTTAACTCTGTTTGCCTCTGTTTGCCCCTTTTTAACTCTGTGTACCTCCTTTTAACCCTGTTTAACTCTGTTTGCCTCTGTTTCACTTTTTTAAACTCTGTTTGCCTGTGTTTAACTCTGTTTGCCTCTGTTTAACTCTGTTAAACTCGGTTTTCCTCTGTTTGCCTCGGTTTAACTCAGTTTTCTTCTGTTCACTCTATTTGCCTTTGTTTGCCCCTTCTTAACTCTGTGTGCCTCCTTTTAAATCTGTTTAACTCTGATTACCTCTGTTTCACTCTTTTAAACTCTGTTTGCCTCTGTTTCCCTCTTGTTAACTCTGTTTGCCTCTGTTTAACTCTGTTTAACTCTGTTCAACTCTGTTTGCCTCTGTTTGCCTCTGTTTAACTCTGTTTGCCTCTGTTTGCCTCCACTTAACTCTGCTTGCCTCTGCGTATCTCTGTCTGCCTCTGTTTCATCTGTTGAATTCTGTTTGCCTCTCTTTGCCTCTGCTTGCCTCTGTTAAACTCTGTTTTACTCTGTTCCCTCTGTTTAACTCTGTTTGCCTCTGTTTTTCTCTGATTGCCTCTGTTTGTCTCTGTTTAACTCTATTTGTCACTGTTTAACTCTGTTTTACTCTGTTTGCCTTTGTTTAACTCTGTTTGCCGCTGTTTGCCCCTTTTAAACTCTGTATGCCTCCTTTTAACTCTGTTTAACTCTGCCTCTGTTTCACTCTTTTAAATGCTGTTTGCCTCTCTTTGCCTCTTCTTAACTCTGATTGCCTCTGTTTAACTCTGTTTGCCTCTGCTTAACTCTGTTTGCCTCTGTTTGCCTCCACTTAACTCTGTTTGCCTCTGCGTATCTCTGTCTGCCTTTGTTTCATCTGTTGAATTCTGTTTGCCTCTCTTCGCCTCTGTTTGCCTCTGTTAAACTCAGTTTAACTCTGTTCCCTCTTTTTAACTCTGTTTGCCTGTTTTTCTCTGATTGCCTCTCTTTGTCACTGTTTAACTCTGTTTGCCTCTGTTTAACTCTGTTTGCCTCTGTTTGACTCTAATTAACTCTGTTTGCCTCTGTGTATCTCTGTTTGATTCTGTTTCATCTTTTGAATTCTGTTTGCCTCCCTTTGCCTCTGTTTGCCTCTGTTAAACTCTCTTTAACTCTGTTCCCTCTGTTTAACTCCGTTTGCCCCTGTTTTTCTCTGATTGCCTCTGTTTGTCTCTGTTTAACTCTATTTGTCACTGTTTAACTCTGCCTCTGTTTGCCTCTGTTAAACTCTGTTGAACTCTGTTTCCCTCTGTTTAACTTTGTTTACCTCTGTTTTACTCTGTTTGCCTCTGTTTGTCACTGTTTAACTCTGTTTGCCTCTGTTTAAATCTGTTTGACTCTAATTAACTCTGTTTGCCTCTGTGTATCTCTGTTTCACTCTGTTTCATCTTTTGAATTCTGTTTGCCTCTCTTTGCCTATGTTTGCCTCTGTTACACTCTGTTTAACTCTGTTCCCTCTGTTTAACTCTGCCCCTGTTTTTCTCTGATTCCCTCTGTTTGTCTCTGTTTAACACTATTTCTCAATTTTTAACTCTGTTTGCCTCTGTTTGCCTCTGTTAAACTCTGTTTGCCTCTGTTTCCCTCTTCTTAACTCTGTTTGCCTCTGTTTAACTCTGTTTGACACTGTTAGCCTCTGTTTAACTCTGTTTGCCTCCGTGTATCTCTGTCTGCCTCTGTTTCATCTGTTGAATTCTGTTTTCCTCTCTTTGCCTCTGCTTGCCTCTGTTAAACTCTGTTTAACTCTGTTCCCTCTGTTTAACTCTGTTTGCCTCTGTTTTTCTCTGATTGCCTCTGTTTGTCTCTGTTTAACTCTATTTGTCACTGTTTAACTCTGTTTAACTCTGCTTGCCTCTGTTTGCCTCTGTTAAACTCTGTTGAACTCTGTTTCCCTCTGTTTAACTTTGTTTGCCTCTGTTTTACTCTGTTTGCCTCTGTTTGCCTCTGTTCAACTCTTTTTAACTCTGTTTGTCTCTGTTTTACTGTTTGCCTTTGTTTAACTCTGTTTGCCGCTGTTTAACTCTGTTTTCCTCTGTTTAACTCTGTTTGCCTCTCTTTGCCCCTTTTAAACTCTGTGTACCTCCTTTTAACTCTGTTTAACTCTGTTTGCCTCTGTTTCACTCTTTTAAACTCTGTTTGCCTGTGTTTAACTCTGTTTGCCTGTGTTTAACTCTGTTAAATTCGGTTTTCCTCTGTTTGCCTCGGTTTAACTCAGTTTTCTTCTGTTTCACTCTGTTTGCCTTTGTTTGCCCCTTCTTAACTCTGTGTGCCTCCTTTTAAATCTGTTTAACTCTGATTACCTCTGTTTAACTCTGTTCAACTCTGTTTGCCTCTGTTAAACTCTGTTTAACACTGTTTGCCACTGTTTAACTCTGTTTGCCTTTGTTTAACTCTGTTTGCCGCTGTTTAACTCTGTTTTCCTCTGTTTAACTCTGTTTGCCTCTGTTTGCCCCTTTTTTACTCTGTGTGCCTCCTTTTAACTCTGTTTGCCTCTGTTAAACTCTGTTTAACACTGTTTGCCACTGTTTAACTCTGTTTGCCTTTGTTTAACTCTATTTATCACTGTTTAACTTTGTTTGCCTCTGTTTACCTCTTTTAAACTCTGTTGAACTCTGTTTTCCTCTGTTTAACTTTCTTTGCCTCTGTTTTACTCTGATTGCCTCTGTTTGTCACTGTTTAACTCTGTTTGTCACTGCTTAAACTTGTTTAACTCTGTTTGCCTCTGTTTGCCTCTGTTCAACTCTTTTTGACTCTGTTTGTCTCTGTTTAACTCTGTTTGCCTGTGTTTAAATCTGTTTGCCTCTGTTTCACTCTTTTAAACTCTGTTTGCCGCCGTTTCCCTCTTGTTAACTCTGTTTGCCTGTGTTTAACTCTGTTTAACTCTGTTTGCCTCTGTTAAAATCTTTTTAACACTGTTTGCCACTGTTTAACTCTGTTTGCCCCTTTTTAACTCTGTGTGCCTCCTTTTAACTTTGTTTAACTCTGTTTGCCTCTGTTTCAATCTTTTAAACTCTGTTTGCCGCCGTTTCCCTCTTGTTAACTCTGTTTGCCTGTGTTTCACTCTGTTTAACTCTGTTTGCCTCTGTTAAACTATTTTTAACACTGTTTGCCACTGTTTAACTCTGTTTGCCTGTGTTTAACTCTGTTTGCCTCTATTTAACTCTGTTTAAATCTGTTTCCCTCTGTTTGCCTCTGTTTAACTCTGTTTGCCTCTGTTTCACTCTTTTAAACTCTGTTTGCCTGTGTTTAACTCTGTTTGCCTCTGTTTAACTCTGTTAAACTCGGTTTTCCTCTGTTTGCCTCGGTTTAACTCAGTTTTCGTCTGTTTAACTCTGTTTGCCTTTGTTTGCCCCTTCTTAACTCTGTGTGCCTCTTTTTAAATCTGTTTAACTCTGATTGCCTCTGTTTCACTCTTTTAAGCTCTGTTTGCCTCTGTTTCCCTCTTGTTAACTCTGTTTGCCTCTGTTTAACTCTGTTCAACTCTGTTTGCCTCTGTTAAAGTCTGTTTAACACTGTTTGCCACTGTTTAACTCTGTTTGCCTTTGTTTAACTCTATTTGCCGCTGTTTAACTCTGTTTTCCTCTGTTTAACTCTGTTTGCCTCTGTTTGCCCCTTTTTAACTCTGTGTGCCTCCTTTTAACTCTGTTTAACTCTGTTTGCTTCTGTTTCACTCTTTTAAACTCTGTTTGCCGCCGTTTTCCTCTTGTTAACTCTGTTTGCCTGTGTTTAACTCTGTTTGCCTCTGTTAAAATCTTTTTAACACTGTTTGCCACTGTTTAACTCTGTT
Source organism: Carcharodon carcharias (assembly GCF_017639515.1). Taxonomy (NCBI): domain Eukaryota; kingdom Metazoa; phylum Chordata; class Chondrichthyes; order Lamniformes; family Lamnidae; genus Carcharodon; species Carcharodon carcharias. The sequence continues at coordinate 55,216 of NW_024470723.1, forward strand.
TGCCTGTGTTTAACTCTGTTTGCCTCTATTTAACTCTGTTTAAATCTGTTTCCCTCTGTTTGCCTCTGTTTAACTTGTTTGCCTCTGTTTAACTCTGTTTGCCTTTGTTTGCCCCTTTTTAACTCTGTATGCCTCCTTTAAACTCTGTTTAACTCTGCCTCCGTTTCATTCTTTTAAATGCTGTTTGCCTCTCTTTCCCTCTTCTTAACTCTGATAGGCTCTGTTTAACTCTGTTTGCCTGTTTTTCTCTGATTGCCTCTCTTTGTCACTGTTTAACTCTGTTTGCCTCTGTTTAACTCTGTTTGCCTCTGTTTGACTCTAATTAACTCTGTTTGCCTCTGTGTATCTCTGTTTGACTCTCTTTCATCTGTTGAATTCTGTTTGCCTCTCTTCTCCTCTGCTTGCCTCTGTTAAACTCAGTTTAACTCTGTTCCCTCTGTTTAACTCTGTTTGCCTGTTTTTCTCTGATTGCCTCTCTTTGTCACTGCTTAACTCTGTTTGCCTCTTCTTAACTCTGTTTGCCTCTGTTTAACTCTGTTTGACACTGTTTGCCTCTGTTTAACTCTGTTTGCCTCCGTGTATCTCTGTCTGCCTTCTGTTTCATCTGTTGAATTCTGTTTGCCTCTCTTTGCCTCTGCTTGCCTCTGTTAAACTCTGTTTAACTCTGTTCCCTCTGTTTAACTCTGTTTGCCTCTGTTTTTCTCTGATTGCCTCTGTTTGTCTCTGTTTAACTCTATTTGTCACTGTTTAACTCTGTTTAACACTGTTTGCCTCTGTTTGCCTCTGTTAAACTCTGTTGAACTCTGTTTCCCTCTGTTTAACTTTGTTTGCCTCTGTTTTACTCTGTTTGCCTCTGTTTGTCACTGTTTAACTCTGTTTGTCACTGCTTAAACTTGTTTAACTCTGTTTGCTTCTGTTTCACTCTTCTAAACTCTGTTTGCCGCCGTTTCCCTCTTGTTAACTCTGTTTGCCTGTGTTTAACTCTGTTTAACTCTGTTTGCCTCTGTTAAACTCTTTTTAACACTGTTTGCCACTGTTTAACTCTGTTTGCCTGTGTTTAACTCTGTTTGCCTCTATTTAACTCTGTTTAAATCTGTTTCCCTCTGTTTGCCTCTGTTTAACTCTGTTTGCCTCTGTTTAACTCTGTTTGCCTTTGTTTGCACCTTTTTAACTCTGTATGCCTCCTTTAAACTCTGTTTAACTCTGCCTCCGTTTCACTCTTTTAAACGCTGTTTGCCTCTTTTTCCCTCTTCTTAACTCTGATAGCCTCTGTTTAACTCTGTCTGCCTCTGTTTGCCTCTGTTTAACTCTGTTTGCCTCTGTTTGCCTCCACTTAACTCTGTTTGCCTCTGCGTATCTCTGTCTGCCTCTGTTTCATCTGTTGAGTTCTGTTTGCCTCTCTTCGCCTCTGCTTGCCTCTGTTAAACTCAGTTTAACTCTGTTCCCTCTGTTTAACTCTGTTTGCCTGTTTTTCTCTGATTGCCTCTGTTTGTCTCTGTTTAACTCTGTTTGCCTCTGTTTAACTCTGTTTGCCTCTGTTTGACACTAATTAACTCTGTTTGCCTCTGTGTATCTCTGTTTGACTCTGTATCATCTTTTGAATTCTGTTTGCCTCTCTTTGCCTCTGTTTCCCTCTGTTAAAATCTGTTTAACTCTGTTCCCTCTGTTTAACTCTGCCCCTGTTTTTCTCTGATTGCCTCTGTTGGTCTCTGTTTAACTCTATTTGTCACTGTTTAACGCTGTTTAACTCTGTTTACCTCTGTTTGCCTCTGTTAAACTCTGTTGAACTCTGTTTCCCTCTGTTTAACTTTCTTTGCCTCTGTTTTACTCTGATTGCCTCTGTTTGTCACTGTTTAACTCTGTTTGTCACTGCTTAAACTTGTTTAACTCTGTTTGCCTCTGTTTGCCTCTGTTCAACTCTTTTTGACTCTGTTTGTCTCTGTTTAACTCTGTTTGCCTGTGTTTAACTCTGTTTGCCTCTGTTTAACTCTGTTAAACTCGGTTTTCCTCTGTTTGCCTCGGTTTAACTCAGTTTTCTTCTGTTTAACTCTGTTTGCCTTTGTTTGCCCCTTTTTAACTCTGTGTGCCTCCTTTTAACTCTGTTTAACTCTGTTTGCCTCTTTTTCACTCTTGTAAACTCTGTTTGCCTCTGTTTACCTCTTCTTAACTCTGTTTGCCTCTGTTTATCTCTGTTTGACACTGTTTGCCTCTGTTTAACTCTTTTTGCCTCCGTGTATCTCTGTCTGCCTCTGTTTCATCTGTTGAATTCTGTTTGCCTCTCTTTGGCTCTGCTTGCCTCTGTTAAACTCTGTTTAACTCTGTTCCCTCTGTTTAACTCTGTTTGCCTCTGTTCAACCCTTTTTAACTCTGTTTGTCTCTGTTTTACTCTGTTTGCCTTTGTTTAACTCTTTTTGCCGCTGTTTGCCCCTTTTAAACTCTGCGTACCTCCTTTTAACTCTGTTTAACTCTGTTTGCCTCTGTTTAACTCTTTTAAACTGTGTTTGCCTGTGTTTAACTCTGTTTGCCTCTGTTTAACTATGTTTAACTCTGTTTCCCTCTGTTTGCCTCTGTTTAACTCTGTTTGCCTTTGTTTGCCCCTTTTTAACTCTGTGAGCCTCTTTTTAACTCTGTTTAACTCTATTTGCCACTGTTTTACTCTTTTAAATGCTGTTTGCCTCTGTTTCCCTCTTCTTGACTCTGTTTGCCTCTGTTTAACTCTGTTTGCCTCTGTTTAACTCTGCTTGCCTCTGTGTATCTCTGTCTGCCTCTGTTTCATCTGTTGAATTCTGTTTGCCTCTCTTTGGCTCTGCTTGCCTCTGTTAAACTCTGTTTAACTCTGTTCCCTCTGTTTAACTCTGTTTGACTCTGTTTTTCTCTGATTGCCTCTGTTTGTCTCTGTTTAACTCTATTTGTCACTGTTTAACTCTGTTTAACTCTGCCTCTGTTTGGCTCTGTTAAACTCTGTTGAACTCTGTTTCCCTCTGTTTAACTTTGTTTGCCTCTGTTATACTCTGTTTGCCTCTGTTCAACCCTTTTTAACTCTGTTTGTCTCTGTTTTACTCTGATTGCCTTTGTTTAACTCTGTTTGCCGCTGTTTAACTCTGTTTTCCTCTGTTTAACTCTGTTTGCCTCTGTGTGCCCCTTTTAAACTCTGTGTAAGTCCTTTTAACTCTGTTTAACTCTGTTTGCCTCTGTTTCACTCTTTTAAACTCTGTTTGCCTGTGTTTAACTCTGTTTGGCTCTGTTTAACTCTGTTAAATTCGGTTTTCCTCTGTTTGCCTCGGTTTAACTCAGTTTTCTTCTGTTCACTCTATTTGCCTTTGTTTGCCCCTTCTTAACTCTGTGTGCCTCCATTTAAATCTGTTTAACTCTGATTACCTCTGTTTCACTCTTTTAAACTCTGTTTGCCTCTGTTTCCCTCTTGTTAACTCTGTTTGCCTCTGCTTAACTCTGTTTAAAACTGTTCAACTCTGTTTGCCTCTGTTTGCCTCTGTTTAACTCTGTTTGCCTCTGTTTGCCTCCACTTAACTCTGTTTGCCTCTGCGTATCTCTGTCTGCCTCTGTTTCATCTGTTGAATTCTGTTTGCCTCTCTTTGCCTCTGCTTGCCTCTGTTAAACTCTGTTTTACTCTGTTCCCTCTGTTTAACTCTGTTTGCCTCTGTTTTTCTCTGATTGCCTCTGTTTGTCTCTGTTTAACACTGTTTGCCTCTGTTTGCCTCTGTTAAACTCTGTTGAACTCTGTTTCCCTCTGTTTAACTTTGTTTGCCTCTGTTTTACTCTGTTTGCATCTGTTTGTCACTGTTTAACTCTGTTTGTCACTGCTTAAACTTGTTTAACTCTGTTTGCATCTGTTTCACTCTTTTAAACTCTGTTTGCCGCCGTTTCCCTCTTGTTAACTCTGTTTGCCTGTGTTTAACTCTGTTTAACTCTGTTTGCCTCTGTTAAACTCTTTTTAACAGTGTTTGCCACTGTTTAACTCTGTTTGCCTGTGTTTAACTCTGTTTGCCTCTATTTAACTCTGTTTAAATCTGTTTCCCTCTGTTTGCCTCTGTTTAACTCTGTTTGCATCTGTTTAACTCTGTTTGCCTTTGTTTGCACCTTTTTAACTCTGTATGCCTCCTTTAAACTCTGTTTAACTCTGCCTCCGTTTCACTCATTTAAACGCTGTTTGCCTCTTTTTCCCTCTTCTTAACTCTGATAGCCTCTGTTTAACTCTGTTTGCCTCTGCTTGCCTCTGTTTAACTCTGTTTGCCTCTGTTTGCCTCCACTTAACTCTGTTTGCCTCTGCGTATCTCTGTCTGCCTCTGTTTCATCTGTTGAGTTCTGTTTGCCTCTCTTCGCCTCTGCTTGCCTCTGTTAAACTCAGTTTAACTCTGTTCCCTCTGTTTAACTCTGTTTGCCTGTTTTTCTCTGATTGCCTCTGTTTGTCTCTGTTTAACTCTGTTTGCCTCTGTTTAACTCTGTTTGCCTCTGTTTGACACTAATTAACTCTGTTTGCCTCTGTGTATCTCTGTTTGACTCTGTATCATCTTTTGAATTCTGTTTGCCTCTCTTTGCCTCTGTTTCCCTCTGTTAAAATCTGTTTAACTCTGTTCCCTCTGTTTAACTCTGCCCCTGTTTTTCTCTGATTGCCTCTGTTTGTCTCTGTTTAACTCTATTTGTCACTGTTTAACGCTGTTTAACTCTGTTTACCTCTGTTTGCCTCTGTTAAACTCTGTTGAACTCTGTTTCCCTCTGTTTAACTTTCTTTGCCTCTGTTTTACTCTGATTGCCTCTGTTTGTCACTGTTTAACTCTGTTTGTCACTGCTTAAACTTGTTTAACTCTGTTTGCCTCTGTTTGCCTCTGTTCAACTCTTTTTGACTCTGTTTGTCTCTGTTTAACTCTGTTTGCCTGTGTTTAACTCTGTTTGCCTCTGGTTAACTCTGTTAAACTCGGTTTTCCTCTGTTTGCCTCGGTTTAACTCAGTTTTCTTCTGTTTAACTCTGTTTGCCTTTGTTTGCCCCTTTTTAACTCTGTGTGCCTCCTTTTAACTCTGTTTAACTCTGTTTGCCTCTTTTTCACTCTTGTAAACTCTGTTTGCCTCTGTTTACCTCTTCTTAACTCTGTTTGCCTCTGTTTATCTCTGTTTGACACTGTTTGCCTCTGTTTAACTCTGTTTGCCTCCGTGTATCTCTGTCTGCCTCTGTTTCATCTGTTGAATTCTGTTTGCCTCTCTTTGGCTCTGCTTGCCTCTGTTAAACTCTGTTTAACTCTGTTCCATCTGTTTAACTCTGTTTGCCTCTGTTCAACCCTTTTTAACTCTGTTTGTCTCTGTTTTACTCTGTTTGCCTTTGTTTAACTCTGTTTGCCGCTGTTTGCCCCTTTTAAACTCTGTGTACCTCCTTTTAACTCTGTGTAACTCTGTTTGCCTCTGTTTCACTCTTTTAAACTCTGTTTGCCTGTGTTTAACTCTGTTTGCCTCTGTTTAACTTTGTTTAACTCTGTTTCCCTCTGTTTGCCTCTGTTTAACTCTGCCTTTGTTTGCCCCTTTTTAACTCTGTGAGCCTCTTTTTAACTCTGTTTAACTCTGTTTGCCACTGTTTTACTCTTTTAAATGCTGTTTGCCTCTGTTTCCCTCTTCTTAACTCTGTTTGCCTCTGTTTAACTCTGTTTGCCTCTGTTTGCCTCTGTTTAACTCTGCTTGCCTCCGTGTATCTCTGTCTGCCTCTGTTTCATCTGTTGAATTCTGTTTGCCTCTCTTTGGCTCTGCTTGCCTCTGTTAAACTCTGTTTAACTCTGTTCCCTCTGTTTAACTCTGTTTGACTCTGTTTTTCTCTGATTGCCTCTGTTTGTCTCTGTTTAACTCTATTTGTCACTGTTTAACTCTGTTTAACTCTGCCTCTGTTTGCCTCTGTTAAACTCTGTTGAACTCTGTTTCCCTCAGTTTAACTTTGTTTGCCTCTGTTATACTCTGTTTGCCTCTGTTCAACCCTTTTTAACTCTGTTTGTCTCTGTTTTACTCTGTTTGCCTTTGTTTAACTCTGTTTGCCGCTGTTTAACTCTGTTTTCCTCTGTTTAACTCTGTTTGCCTCTGTTTGCCCCTTTTAAACTCTGTGTACGTCCTTTTAACTCTGTTTAACTCTGTTTGCCTCTGTTTCACTCTTTTAAACTCTGTTTGCCTGTGTTTAACTCTGTTTGGCTCTGTTTAACTCTGTTAAATTCGGTTTTCCTCTGTTTGCCTCGGTTTAACTCAGTTTTCTTCTGTTCACTCTATTTGCCTTTGTTTGCCCCTTCTTAACTCTGTGTGCCTCCTTTTAAATCTGTTTAACTCTGATTACCTCTGTTTCACTCTTTTAAACTCTGTTTGCCTCTGTTTCCCTCTTGTTAACTCTGTTTGCCTCTGTTTAACTCTGTTTAACTCTGTTCAACTCTGTTTGCCTCTGTTTGCCTCTGTTTAACTCTGTTTGCCTCTGTTTGCCTCCACTTAACTCTGTTTGCCTCTGCGTATCTCTGTCTGCCTCTGTTTCATCTGTTGAATTCTGTTTGCCTCTCTTTGCCTCTGCTTGCCTCTGTTAAACTCTGTTTTACTCTGTTCCCTCTGTTTAACTCTGTTTGCCTCTGTTTTTCTCTGATTGCCTCTGTTTGTCTCTGTTTAACTCTATTTGTCACTGTTTAACTCTGTTTTACTCTGTTTGCCTTTGTTTAACTCTGTTTGCCGCTGTTTGCCCCTTTTAAACTCTGTATGCCTCCTTTTAACTCTGTTTAACTCTGCCTCTGTTTCACTCTTTTAAACGCTGTTTGCCTCTCTTTGCCTCTTCTTAACTCTGATTGCCTCTGTTTAACTCTGTTTGCCTCTGCTTAACTCTGTTTGCCTCTGTTTGCCTCCACTTAACTCTGTTTGCCTCTGCGTATCTCTGTCTGCCTTTGTTTCATCTGTTGAATTCTATTTGCCTCTCTTCGCCTCTGTTTGCCTCTGTTAAACTCAGTTTAACTCTGTTCCCTCTTTTTAACTCTGTTTGCCTGTTTTTCTCTGATTGCCTCTCTTTGTCACTGTTTAACTCTGTTTGCCTCTGTTTAACTCTGTTTGCCTCTGTTTGACTCTAATTAACTCTGTTTGCCTCTGTGTATCTCTGTTTGATTCTGTTTCATCTTTTGAATTCTGTTTGCCTCCCTTTGCCTCTGTTTGCCTCTGTTAAACTCTCTTTAACTCTGTTCCCTCTGTTTAACTCCGTTTGCCTCCGTGTATCTCTGTCTGCCTCTGTTTCATCTGTTGAATTCTGTTTGCCACTCTTTGGCTCTGCTTGCCTCTGTTAAACTCTGTTTAACTCTGTTCCCTCTGTTTTACTCTGTTTGCATTTGTTTAACTCTGTTTGCCGCTATTTGCCCCTTTTAAACTCTGTGTACCTCCTTTAAACTCTGTTTAACTCTGTTTGCCTCTGTTTCACTCTTTTAAACTCTGTTTGCCTGTGTTTAACTCTGTTTGCCTCTGTTTAACTCTGTTTAACTCTGTTTCCCTCTGTTTGCCCCTTTTTAACTCTGTATGCCTCCTTTTAACTCTGTTTAACTCTGCCTCTGTTTCACTCTTTTAAACGCTGTTTGCCTCTCTTTCCCTCTTCTTAACTCTGATTGCTTCTGTTTAACTCTGTTTGCCTATGTTTGCCTCTGCTTAACTCTGTTTGCCTCTGTTTGCCTCTGTTAAACTCTGTTGAACTCTGTTTCCCTCTGTTTAACTTTGTTTGCCTCTGTTTTACTCTGTTTGCCGCTGTTTGTCACTGTTTAACTCTGGTTGTCACTGCTTAAACTTCTTTAAATCTGTTTGCTTCTGTTTCACTCTTTTAAACTCTGTTTGCCGCCGTTTCCCTCTTGTTAACTCTGTTTGCCTGTGTTTAACTCTGTTTAACTCTGTTTGCCTCTGTTAAACTCTTTTTAGCACTGTTTTCCACTGTTTAACTCTGTTTGCCTCTGTTTGCCTCTGTTTGCCTCTGTTCAACTCTTTTTGACTCTGTTTGTCTCTGTTTAACTCTGTTTGCCTGTGTTTAACTCTGTTTGCCTCTGCTTAACTCTGTTAAACTCGGTTTTCCTCTGTTTGCCTCGGTTTAACTCAGTTTTCTTCTGTTTAACTCTGTTTGCCTTTGTTTGCCCCTTTTTAACTCTGTGTGCCTCCTTTTAAATCTGTTTAACTCTGATTGCCTCTGTTTCACTCTTTTAAACTCTGTTTGCCTTTGTTTCCCTCTTGTTAACTCTGTTTGCCTCTGTTTAACTCTGTTTAACTCTGTTCAACTCTGTTTGCCTCTGTTTGACTCTAATTAACCCTGTTTAACTCTGTTCCCTCTGTTTAACTCTGTTTGCCTTTGTTTGCCCCGTTTTTACTCTGTGTGCCTCCTTTTAAATCTGTTTAACTCGGATTGCCTCTGTTTCACTCTTTTAAACTCTGTTTGCCTCTGTTTCCCTCTTGTTAACTCTGTTTGCCTCTGTTTCCCTCTTGTTAACTCTGTTTGCCTTTGTTTAACTCTGTTTAACTCTTTTCAACTCTGTTTGCCTGTATGACTCTAATTAACTCTGTTTAACTCTGTTCCCTCTGTTTAACTCTGTTTGCCTCTCTTTTTTCTCTGATTGCCTCTGTTTGTCTCTGTTTAGCTCTGTCACGGTTTAACTCTTTTTAACTCTGTTTAACTCTGTTTGCCTCTGTTTCCCTCTGTTTAACTCTGTTTAACTTTTTTGCCTCTGTTAAACTCTGTTTAACACTGTTTGCCACTGTTTAGCTCTGTTTGCCTGTGGTTAACTCTGTTTGCCTCTGTTTAACTCTGTGTAACTCTGGTCAACTCTGTTTGCCTCGGTTAAACTCTGTTTAACACTGTTTGCCACTTTTTAACTCTGTTTGCCTCTGTTTAACTCTGTTTGCCTTTGTTTGCCGCTTTTTAACTCTGTATGCCTCCTTTTAACTCTGTTTAACTCTGTTTGCCTCTGTTTCACTCTTTTAAACTCTGTTTGCCGCCGTTTCCCTCTTGTTAACTCTGTTTGCCTGTGTTTAACTCTGTTTAACTCTGTTTGCCTCTGTTAAACTCTTTTTAACACTGTTTGTCACTGTTTAACATTGTTTGCCTGTGTTTAACTCTGTTTGCCTCTGTTTAACTCTGTTTCCCTCTGTTTGCCTCTGTTTAACTCTGTTTGCCTCTGTTTAACTCTGTTTGCCTTTGTTTGCCGCTTTTTAACTCTGTATGCCTCCTTTTAACTCTGTTTAACTCTGCCTCTGTTTTACACTTTTAAACGCTGTTTGCCTCTCTTTCCCTCTTCTTAACTCTGATTGCCTCTGTTTAACTCTGTTTGCCTCTGTTTAACTCTGTTTGCCTCTGTGTATCTCTGTATGCCTCTGTTTCATCTGTTGAATTCTGTTTGCCTCTCTTCGCCTCTGTTTGCCTCTGTTAAACTCAGTTTAACTCTGTTCCCTCTGTTTAACTCTGTTTGCCTGTTTTTCTCTGATTGCCTCTCTTTGTCACTGTTTAACTCTGTTTGTCACTGCTTAACTTTGTTTAACTCTGTTTGCCTCTGTTCAACTCTGTTTAACTCTGTTTGCCTCTTTTAACTCTGTTTGCCTCTCTTTAACTCTGTTTAACTCTGTTTCCCTCTGTTTGCCTCTGTTTAACTCTGTTTAACTCTGTTTGCCCCTTTTTAACTCTGTTTGCCTCCGTTTAACTCTGTTTAACTCTGTTTGCCTCTGTTCAACTCTTTTTAACTCTGTTTGTCTCTGTTTAACTCTGTTTGCCTGTGTTTAACTCTGTTTGCCTCTGTTTAACTCTGTAAGACTCGGTTTTCCTCTGTTTGCCTCGGTTTAACTCAGTTTAACTCTGTTTGCCTCTTTTAACTCTGTTTGCCTCTCTTTAACTTTGTTTAACTCTGTTTCCCTCTGTTTTCCTCTGTTTAACTCTGTTTGCCTTTGTTTGCCCCTTTTTAACTCTGTGTGCCTCCTTTTAACTCTGTTTAACTCCGTTTGCCTCTGTTTCACTCTTTTAAACTCTGTTTGCCGCCGTTTCCCTCTTGTTAACTCTGTTTGCCTGTGTTTAACTCTGTTTGCCTCTGTTTAACTCTGTTTCCCTCTGTTTGCCTCTGTTTAACTCTGTTTGCCTCTGTTTAACTCTGTTTGCCTTTGTTTGCCCCTTTTTAACTCTGTATGCCTCCTTTTAACTCTGTTTAACTCTGCCTCTGTTTTACTCTTTTAAACGCTGTTTGCCTCTCTTTCCCTCTTCTTAACTCTGATTGCCTCTGTTTAACTCTGTTTGCCTCTGTTTAACTCTGTTTGCCTCTGTGTATCTCTGTATGCCTCTGTTACATCTGTTGAATTCTGTTTGCCTCTCTTCGCCTCTGTTTGCCTCTGTTAAACTCAGTTTAACTCTGTTCCCTCTGTTTAACTCTGTTTGCCTGTTTTTCTCTGATTGCCTCTCTTTGTCACTGTTTAACTCTGTTTGTCACTGCTTAAATTTGTTTAACTCTGTTTGCCTCTGTTTGCCTCTGTTCAACTCTGTTTAACTCTTTGCCTCTTTTAACTCTGTTTGCCTCTCTTTAACTTTGTTTAACTCTGTTTCCCTCTGTTTTCCTCTGTTTAACTCTGTTTGCCTCTGTTTGCCCCTTTTTAACTCTGTGTGCCTCCTTTTAACTCTGTTTAACTCTGTTTGCCTCTGTTTCACTCTTTTAAACTCTGTTTGCCGCCGTTTCCCTCTTGTTAACTCTGTTTGCCTGTGTTTAACTCTGTTTAACTCTGTTTGCCTCTGTTAAACTCTTTTTAACACTGTTTGCCACTGTTTAACTCTGTTTGCCTGTGTTTAACTCTGTTTGCCTCTGTTTAACTCTGTTTCCCTCTGTTTGCCTCTGTTTAACTCTGTTTGCCTCTGTTTAACTCTGTTTGCCTTTGTTTGCCCCTTTTTAACTCTGTATGCCTCCTTTTAACTCTGTTTAACTCTGCCTCTGTTTTACTCTTTTAAACGCTGTTTGCCTCTCTTTCCCTCTTCTTAACTCTGATTGCCTCTGTTTAACTCTGTTTGCTTCTGTTTAACTCTGTTTGCCTCTGTGTATCTCTGTATGCCTCTGTTTCATCTGTTGAATTCTGTTTGCCTCTCTTCGCCTCTGTTTGCCTCTGTTAAACTCAGTTTAACTCTTTTCCCTCTGTTTAACTCTGCCTGTTTTTCTCTGATTGCCTCTCTTTGTCACTGTTTAACTCTGTTTGTCACTGCTTAACTTTGTTTAACTCTGTTTGCCTCTGTTTGCCTCTGTTCAACTCTGTTTAACTCTGTTTGCCTCTTTTAACTCTGTTTGCCTCTCTTTAAATCTGTTTAACTCTGTTTCCCTCTGTTTGCCTCTGTTTAACTCTGTTTACCTCTGTTTAACTCTGTTTGCCCCTTTTTAACTCTGTTTGCCTCCTTTTAACTTTGTTTAACTCTGTTTGCCTCTCTTTAACTCTGTTAAACTCGGTTTTCCTCTGTTTGCCTCGGTTTAACTCAGTTTTCTTCTGTTTAACTCTGTTTGCCTTTGTTTGCCCCTTTTTAACTCTGTGTGCCTCCTTTTAACTCTGTTTAACTCTGTTTGCCTCTGTTTCACTCTTGTAAACTCTGTTTGCCTCTGTTTCCCTCTTCTTAACTCTGTTTGCCTCTGATTAACTCTGTTTGACACTGTTTGCCTCTGTTGAACTCTGTTTGCCTCTGTGTATCTCTGTATGCCTCTGTTTCATCTGTTGAATTCTGTTTTCCTCTCTTTGCCTCTGTTTGCCTCTGTTAAACTCTGTTTAACTCTGTTCCCTCTGTTTAACTCTGTTTGCCTGTATTTTTCTCTGATTGCCTCTGTTTGTCTCTGTTTAACTCTATTTGTCACTGTTTAACTCTGTTTAACTCTGTTTGCCTCTGTTTGCCTCTGTTAAACTCTGTTGAACTCTGTTTCCCTCTGTTTAACTTTGTTTTCCTCTGTTTTACTCTGATTGCCTCTGTTTGTCACTGTTTAACTCTGTTTGTCACTGCTTAAACTTGTTTAACTCTGTTTGCCTGTTTAACTCTGTTAAACTCGGTTTTCCTCTGTTTGCCTCGGTTTAACTCAGTTTTCTTCTGTTTAACTCTGTTTGCCTTTGTTTGCCCCTTTTTAACTCTGTGTGCCTCCTTTTAAATCTGTTTAACTCTGATTGCCTCTGTTTCACTCTTTTAAACTCTGTTTGCCTTTGTTTCCCTCTTGTTAACTCTGTTTGCCTCTGTTTAACTCTGTTTAACTCTGTTCAACTCTGTTTGCCTCTGTTTGACTCTAATTAACTCTGTTTAACTCTGTTCCCTCTGTTTAACTCTGTTTGCCTTTGTTTGCCCCTTTTTTACTCTGTGTGCCTCCTTTTAAATCTGTTTAACTCGGATTGCCTCTGTTTCACTCTTTTAAACTCTGTTTGCCTCTGTTTCCCTCTTGTTAACTCTGTTTGCCTCAGTTTTTTCCCTCTTGTTAACTCTGTTTGCCTTTGTTTAACTCTGTTTAACTCTTTTCAACTCTGTTTGCCTCTGTTTGACTCTAATTAACTCTGTTTAACTCTGTTCCCTCTGTTTAACTCTGTTTGCCTCTGTTTTTCTCTGATTGCCTCTGTTTGTCTCTGTTTAACTCTGTCACGGTTTAACTCTTTTTAACTCTGTTTAACTCTGTTTGCCTCTGTTTCCCTCTGTTTAACTCTGTTTAACTCTTTTGCCTCTGTTAAACTCTGTTTAACACTGTTTGCCACTGTTTAGCTCTGTTTGCCTGTGTTTAACTCTGTTTGCCTCTGTTTAACTCTGTGTAACTCTGGTCAACTCTGTTTGCCTCGGTTAAACTCTGTTTAACACTGTTTGCCACTTTTTAACTCTGTTTGCCGCTGTTTAACTCTGTTTTCCTCTGTTTAACTCTGTTTGCCTCTGTTTGCCCCTTTTTAACTCTGTGTGCCTCTTTTTAACTCTGTTTAACTCTGTAAAAACACCTCCATCCCCCACCAGGATGGTCTGAGGGCCCTTAGCTTCTTCCTCGAACAGAGGCCCGAACAATCCCCATCCACCACTACTCTCTTCCGTCTGGCTGAACTTGTTCTCACGCTGAACAATTTCTCCTTCAACTCCTCTCACTTCCTCCAAATAAAAGGTGTGGCTATGGGTACCCGCATGGGCCCCAGCTATGCCTGTCTCTTTATGGGGTATGTGGAACATTCCTTGTTGCAGTCCTACTCCGGCCCCCTTCCACAACTCTTTCTCCGGTACATCGATGATTATTTCGGTGCTGCTTCATGCTCTCGTCAGGACTTGGAAAAATTTATTAATTTTGCTTCCAATCTCCACCCCTCCATCATTTTCACGTGGTCCATCTCTGACACTTCCCTTCCCTTCCTTGACCTCTCTGTCTCAATCTCTGGTGATAGACTGTCCACCAATATCCATTACAAACCCACCGACACCCACAGCTATCTTGACTACAGCTCCTCACACCCCACTTCCTGTAAGGACTCCATCCCATTCTCTCAGTTCCTTCGCCTCCATCGCATCTGTTCCGATGATGCTACTTCAAAAACAGTTCCTCTGACATGTCCTCCTTCTTCCTTAACCGAGGTTTTCCACCCACGGTCGTTGACAGGGCCCTCAACCGTGTCCGGCCCATCTCCCGCGCATCCGCCCTCACTCCTTCTCCTCCCTCCCAGAAACATGATAGGGTCCCCCTTGTCCTCACTTATCACCCCACCAGCCTCCGCATTCAAAGGATCATCCTCCGCCATTTCCGCCAACTCCAGCATGATGCCACTACCAAACACATCTTCCCTTCACCCCCCTTATCGGCATTCCGTAGGGATCGCTCCCTCCGGGACACCCTGGTCCACTCCTCCATCACCCCCTACTCCTCAACCCCCTCCTATGGCACAACCCCTTGCCCACGCAAAAGATGCAACACCTGCCCCTTCACTTCCTCTCTCCTCACCGTCCAAGGACCCAAACACTCCTTTCAAGTGAAGCAGCATTTCACTTGCATTTCCCCCAACTTAGTCTACTGCATTCGTTGCTCCCAATGTGGTCTCCTCTACATTGGAGAGACCAAACGTAAACTGGGCGACCGCTTTGCAGAACACCTGCGGTCTGTCCGCAAGAATGACCCAAACCTCCCTGTCGCTTGCCATTTTAACACTCCACCCTGCTCTTTTGCCCACATGTCTGTCCTTGGCTTGCTGCATTGTTCCAGTGAAGCCCAACGCAAACTGGAGGAACAACACCTCATCTTCCGACTAGGGACTTTACAGCCTTCCGGACTGAATATTGAATTCAACAACTTTAGGTCGTGAGTCCCCTCCCCCATCCCCACCCCCTTTCTGTTTCCCCCTTCTTTTTTTTTTTCCCAATAAATTATAAAGATTTTCCTTTTCCAACCTATTTCCATTATATAAAATAAAAAAAAAAAAACCACTAGAGCTATACCTTGAGTGCCCTACCATCCATTCTTAATTAGCACATTCGTTTAGATAATATCACCAACTTTAACTTTAACACCTATGTGTTCTATTGTACTATTGTTGTTGACATCTTTTGATGATCTGCTTCTATCACTGCTTGTTTGTCGCTACAACCACACCAACCCCCTCCACCTCTCTGTCTCTCTATCTCTCCGCCCCCCACACACACACCTTAAACCAGCTTATATTTCAGCTCTTTCCTGGACTCGAACTCAAGTTCTGTCGAAGGGTCATGAGGACTCGAAACGTCAACTCTTTTCTTCTCCGCCGATGCTGCCAGACCTGCTGAGTTTTTCCAGGTAATTCTGTTTTTGTTTTTTATTCCTCCACACTGCCGGGCTCTGTTTGACTCAGTTTTGCTATGTCAGGCTCTGTTTCACTCTGTTTGGCTCTGCCAGGCACCGTGTGGCTGTTTTTGGCTCTGCCAGGCTTATTTTGGCTCTCTTTGGCTCTGTTTGGCTCTGCTGGGCTCCATGTGGCTCTGTTCGGCTTTGCCAGGTTCTGTTTCACTTGGTTTTGCTTTGCCAGGCGCTGTTTGGCTGTGTTTGGCTCTCCCAGGCTCATTTTGGCTCTGTTTCACTCTCATTGGCTCTGTCAGGCCCAGTGTGCCTCTGTTTGGCTCTGCCAGGCACTATTTGGCTCTACTGGGCTCTGTTTGGCTGTGATAGTTACTGCTTGTCTCTGCCACCCTCGGCTTCTCCCAGTTTGGCTCTGGCAGGCTCTGTTTGGCTGTGTTTAGTTATGTTTAGCTTCGTTTGGCTCTGACCATGTCTTTTTGGCACTGTTTGCCTCTGTTTGACTCTGCTGGGCTCTGTTTGGCTCTGTTTGGCTTTGCCAGGCTCTGTTTCACTCTGTTTGGCTCTGCCAGGTGCCGTTTGGCTGTGTTTGGCTCTGCCAGGTTTTTTTTGGCTCTGTTTGGCTCCCTTTGGCTCTGTTTGGCTATGTTTGACTCTTTTTGGCTCACTTTGGCTCTGTTTGCCGCTGCCAGGCTCTGCTTGGCTCTGATTGGCTCTGCCAGCCTCAGTTTGGCTCTGCCAGGCTCTGTTTGGCTCTGCCAGACTCTGTTTGGCTCCGTTTGCCTATGTTTGGCTCTGTTTGGCTCTGCCAGGTGCTATTTGGCTCTGTTTGACTCCTTTTGGCTCTTTTTGGCTCTGCCATGTTCTGTATGGCGCTGTTTGGCTTTGCCAGGCTCTGTTCGTCTCTGAATTGGCTCTTTTTGTCTCTGCCCTGCTCTATTTGGCCCTGCTGGTCTCTGTTTGCCTCTGTTTGGCTCTGCCAGGGTCTGTTTGGTTCTGTTTGGCTCTGCTTACCTCTGTTTGGCTCTACTAGGTTCTGTTTGGCTCTGTATGGCTCTCTTTGGCTCTTTTTGGCTTGGTTTGGCTAATTTGGCTTGGTTGGATTCTGTCCAGTGCTATTTGGCTCTGTATGTCCCTGCCAGGTCTGCCTGGCTCTGTTTGGCTTTGCCAGGCTCTGTTTGGCTCTGTTAGGCTTTACCAGGCTCTGTTTGGCTCTGTTAGGCTTTGCCAGGCTCTGTTTGGATCTGCCAAGCTCTGTTTTTCTGTTTGGATCTGTTTGGCTCTGTTTGGCGCAGCCAGGATCTATTTGGCTGTCAGGTTCTGTTTGGTTCTGTCAGACTGTAATTGGCTCTGCCAGGCTCAGTTTGGCAACGTTTGGATCTGTTTGGCACAGCCAGGCTCTGCTTGGCTCTATGTTGCTCTGTTTGGCTCTCTGTATCTCTGCCAGGCACTGTTTGCCTCTGTTTGTCTCTTCTTAGCTCTGTTTTGCTCTGTTTGGCACTGTTTCGCCCTGTATGGCTCTGGGATGCGTTGTTTGGCTCTGTTTGGCTCCTTCTGGCATTGTCAGGCTCTGCTTGGCTCTGTTGGGCTCTGTTTGGCTCTGCCAGGCACTGTTTGGCTCTTTTTGGCTCTGTTTTGCTCTGTGTGGCACTGTTTGCCCATACAGGCTCTGGGACACCCAGCGTTGAATGTTGCTATGGAAGAGGGGCAGACAGTCGGGTCAGATGGCCCCTTCAATCGCTCAATGCTTGGACCTATTAACTGGCAGTGACGCAGGTAGGTGCACGCCAAACAGGAGACAAGTGAACGTGAACCCAGCAGCAGTGAAAGGCAGGTGCCAACGACATGTGGAAGGAGAATGAATTCCAGTGCAACATGAAGCAGCAGCACAGCCAATGACCACCTCAGGGGCATTCACAAACAAAATTCCACCACCTACTGAAGCGAACACACCACCAGCCAGCAACACAGGAAAGCAAGACCAACCCCAGTCACTGCTTCATGTACCCCTTCACTACCTATGGTACAGCCTGAACCAGAGGCTATGGCTACCAGTGCGACAGGCACCAAGCACACAAACCACACCATGGAAAGCACCATCTAAACCTCTCTCTCTCTCTCTCTCTCCTTTCTCTTTTGGTTGATGCACTCACTGAGCCCAACTCTGATGCATCTTTATGGGGTCTTTACAGTGGCCAAAGTACTGACCCTTACCTATGGGATCTTTACAGTGCCCCCTGTAATGACCCTTACCTATGGGATCTTTACAGTGCCCCCTGTAATGACCCTTACCTATGGGATCTTTACAGTGCCCCCTGTAATGACCCTTACCTATGGGATCTTTACAGTGCCCCCTGTAATGACCCTTACCTATGGGATCTTTACAGTGTCCCCTGTAATGACCCTTACCTATGGGATCTTTACGGTGGCTCCTGCACTGATCCTTACCTATGGGATCTTTAAATCTCCCCCGTCCTGACCCTTAGCAATGGGATCTTTACAGTGCCCCCTGCACCTAATCTTACCTATGGAATCTTTACAGTGGCCTCTGCACAGACCCTTACCTATGGGATGTTTACAGTGGCCCCTATACTGATCCTTACCTGTGGGATCTTTACAGTGCCCCCTGTAATGACCCTTACCTGTGGGATCTTTACAGTGGCCGCTGCACAGACCCTTACTTATGGGGTCATTCAAAATATCCTTCAAAATCTCCCAACCCTAAGACAGCAGATGGAGCATTAACCCAGTTACTGCGGCTGGAAAAAAGACAACCTTGATGATGAATTTGAAGATTGAGTTGAAGGTCACAGATCTGGGTAAGAAATTCCGAGCAGCCTCCAGCACAACAGACCAGGAAAGCTGCTTTTGAAACGTGTCCTTGCCATTATTACTGGGAAATTGGATAATGTTTAATTGAAACAAGATCTAATGAATGAATAAAAATTTGATCAACAGCATCAACAACCATTGTCCGCCATTCAACTTAAAGCCACAACATGGGCCAGATATTCATTTCCTTGCTCCCACACAATTTCAACTCTGGGTGGGCAATAAATGCCAGCCTAGCCAGTGATGCCCATGACCCATGAAGGATTTTTTTTTAAAAAAACACAATTTCAAAACCCTGTCTTTGAGGACGGATGATGGAGCTGAAATATCTGGTTGGCTTCTCTCTGCACAGATGCTGCTCAGGATTCAAAGTCTTTTCTGTTTTGAAGTAATGTATTGTCGAGGGCTGGAATTGGTGAGGGACAGTTTCTCTTTGCCAATGTAGTTCAGGTTTAATGTTCTCATCAGCTCCATCTCAGTCAGGGAACAAGGCATTGTGCTGATGTTCACGCTGGTCACCACTGGCAGGATTTTGCGATGAAACTGAAAAAGCTGCAGCTGGTCCAGCGGCTTCTGTGAAGAAAGGAAAGTTCCTTCCGATTGTCTTGGGAGAAGGTTCTTGAATCTTCCCTCCTCTAGTCCCTGTGGAAAGTTTTGGAAGCGTCCCTCTCACTGGCTGTGGAGAAGGTTCTCGAAGCCTCCCTCTCACTGACTTTGGAGAAGGTTTTCAAAGCCTCCCTCTCACTGACTCTGGAGAAGGTGCTCGAAGTCTCCCTCTCACTGACTCTGGAGAAGGTTCTCGAGGCCTCCCTCTCACTGACTCTGGAGAAGGTTCTCGAAGCCCCCCTCTCACTGACTCTGGAGAAGGTGCTCGAAGCCTCCCTCTCACTGACTCTGGAGAAGGTGCTCGAAGCCTCCCTCTCACTGATTCTGGACAAGGTTCTCGAAGCCTCCCTCTCACTGACTCTGGAGAAGGTTCTCGAAGCCTCCCTCTCACTGACTCTGGAGAAGGATCTCACAGCCTCCCTCTCACTAACTGTGTGAAGGTTCTTAAAGCCTCCCTCTAATTGACTCTGGAGAAGGTTCTCGAAGCCTCCCTCTCACTGACTCTGGAGAAGGTTCTTGAAGCCTCCATCTAACTGACTCTGGAGAAGGTTCTCGAAGCCTCCCTCTCACTGACTCTGGAAAATGTTCTCGAAGCCACCCGCTCACTGACTTTGGAGAAGGTTCTCGAAGCCTCCCTCTCACTGACTTTGGAGAAGGTTCTTGAATAATCCCTCTCACTGACGCTGGTGAAGGTTCTTGCGGCCTCCCTCATATTGACTCTGGAGAAGGTTCTCGAAGCCTCCCTCTCAATAACTCTGTGAAGTTTCTCGAAGCCTCACTCTCACTGACTCTGTGAAGGTTCTCGAAGCCTCTCTCTCACTGACTCTGGAGAAGATTCTCGAAGCCGCCCTCTCACTGACTTTGGAGAAGGTTCTCGAAGCCTCCCTCTCACTGACTCTGGAGAAGGTTCTCGAAGCCTCCCTCTCACTGACTCTGGAGAAGGTTCTCGAAGGCTCCCTCTCACTGACGCTGGAGAGGGTTCTTGAAGCCTCCCTCTCACTGACTTTGGAGAAGGTTCTCGAAGCCTCCCTCTCACTGACTCTGGAGAAGTTTCTCAAAGCCTCCCTCTCACTGACTCTGGAGAAGGTTCTCACAGACCCCCTCTCACTGACTCTGGGGAAGGTTCTCAATGCCTCCCTCTCACTGACTCTGAAAAGGTTCTCGAAGCCACACTCTCACTGACTCTTGAGAAGGTTCTCAAAGCCTCACTCTCACTAACTCTGGAGAAATTTCTCGAAGCCCCCCTCTCACGGACTCGGAAGAAGGTTCTCAAAGCCTCCCTCTTACGGACTTTGGAGAAGGTTCTCGAAGCCTCACTCTCACTGACTCTGGAGAAGGTTCTCGAAGCCTCCCTCTCACTGACTCTGGAGAAGGTGCTCGAAGCCTCCCTCTCACTGACTCTGGAGAAGGTGCTCGAAGCCTCCCTCTCACTGACTCTGGAGAAGGTTCTCGAAGCCTCCCTCTCACTGACTTTGGAGAAGGTGCTCGAAGCCTCCCTCTCACTGACTCTGGAGAAGGTTCTCGAAGACTCCCTCTCACTGACTTTGGAGAAGGTTCTCGAAGCCTCCCTCTCACTGACTCTGGAGAAGGTTCTCGAAGCCTCCCTCTCACTGACTCTGGAGAAGGTTCTCAAAGGCTCCCTCTCACTGACTCTGGAGAAGGTTCTTGAAGCCTCCCTCTCACTGACTCTGGAGAAGGTTCTCGAAGCCTCCCTCTCACTGACTCTGGAGAAGGTTCTCGAAGCCTCTCTCTCACTGACTCTGGAGAAGTTTCTCAAAGCCTCCCTCTCACTGACTCTGGAGAAGGTTCTCACAGCCCCCTTCTCACTGACTCTGGAGAAGGTTCTCGAAGCCTCTCTCTCACTGACTCTGGAGAAGGTTCTCGAAGCCTCCCTCTCACTGACTCTGGAGAAGGTTCTCACAGCCTCCCTCCCACTGACTCTGGAGAAGGTTCTTGAAGCCTCCATCTAACTGACTCTGGAGAAGGTTCTCGAAGCCTCCCTCTCACTGACTCTGGAAAAGGTTCTCGAAGCCACCTGCTCACTGACTCGGAAGAAGGTTCTCGAAGCCTCCCTCTCACTGACTTTGGAGAAGGTTCTTGAAGCCTCCCTCTCACTGACTCTGGAGAAGGTTCTTGAAGCCTCCCTCGTATTGACTCTGCAGAAGGTTCTCGAAGCCTCCCTCTCACTGACTCTGTGAAGGTTCTCGAAGCCTCTCTCTCACTGACTCTGGAGAAGGTTCTCGAAGCCTCCCTCTCACTGACTTTGGAGAAGGTTCTCGAAGCCTCCCTCTCACTGACTCTGGAGAAGGTTCTCAAAGGCTCCCTCTCACTGACTCTGGAGAAGGTTCTTAAATCCTCCCTCTCACTGACTCTGGAGAAGGTTCTTGAAGCCTCCCTCTGACTCTGGAGAAGGTTCTTGAAGCCTCCCTCTCACTGACTTTGGAGAAGGTTCTCGAAGCCTCCCTCTCACTGACTCTGGAGAAGGTTCTTGAAGCCTCCCTCTCACTGACTCTGGAGAAGGTTCTCGAAGCCTCTCTCTCACTGACTCTGGAGAAGTTTCTCACAGCCCCCCTCTCACTGACTCTTGAGAAGGTTCTCAATGCCTCCCTCTCACTGACTCTGAAAAGGTTCTCGAAGCCTCCCTCTCACTGACTCTTGAGAAGGTTCTCGAAGCCACACTCTCACTGACTCTTGAGAAGGTTCTCAAAGCCTCACTCTCACTACCTCTGGAGAAATTTCTCGAAGCCCCCCCTCACTGACTCGGAAGAAGGTTCTCGAAGCCTCCCTCTCACGGACTTTGGAGAAGGTTCTCGAAGCCTCATTCTCACTGACTCTGGAGAAGGTTCTCGAAGCCTCCCTCTCACTGACTCTGGAGAAGGTTCTCGAAGCCCCCCTCTCACTGACTCTGGAGAAGGTTCTCACAGCCCCCCTCTCACTAACTCTGAAGACGGTTCTTGAAGCCTCCATCTCACTGACTCTGGAGAAGTTTCTTGAAGCCACCCTCTCACTGACTTTGGAGAAGGTTCTCGAAGCCTCCCTCTCACTGACTCTGGAGAAGGTTCTCGAAGCCTCCCTCTCACTGACTCTGGAGAAGTTTCTCAAAGCCTCCCTCTCACTGACTCTGGAGAAGGTTCTCACAGCCTCCCTCCCACTGACTCTGGAGAAGGTTCTTGAAGCCTCCATCTAACTGACTCTGGAGAAGGTTCTCGAGGCCTCTCTCTCACTGACTCTGGAGAAGGTTCTTGAAGCCTCCATCTAACTGACTCTGGAAAAGGTTCTCGAAGCCACCCGCTCACTGACTTTGCAGAAGGTTCTCGAAGCCTCTCTCACTGACTTTGGAGAAGGTTCTTGAAGCCTCCCTCTCACTGACTCTGGAGAAGGTTGTTGAAGCCTCCCTCTCACTGACTCTGGAGAAGGTTCTCGAAGCCTCCCTCTCACTGACCCTGGAGAAGGTTGTTGAAGCCTCCCTCTCACTGACTCTGGAGAAGGGTCTCGAAGCCTCCCTCTCACTGACCCTGGAGAAGGTTGTTGAAGCCTCCCTCTCACTCACTCTGGAGAAGGTTCTCGAAGCCTCCCTCTCACTGACTCTGGAGAAGGTTGTTGAAGCCTCCCTCTCACTGACCCTGGAGAAGTTTCTCGAAGCCTCCCTCTCACTGACCCTGGAGAAGGTTCTCGAAGCCTCCCTCTCACTGACTCTGGAGAAGGTTCTCAAAGCCTCTCTCTCACTGACTCTGGAGAAGGTTGTTGAAGCCTCCCTCTCACTGACTCTGGAGAAGATTCTCGAAGCCTCCCTCTCACTGACCCTGGAGAAGGTTGTTGAAGCCTCCCTCTCACTGACTCTGGAGAAGGGTCTCGAAGCCTCCCTCTCACTGACCCTGGAGAAGGTTGTTGAAGCCTCCCTCTCACTCACTCTGGAGAAGGTTCTCGAAGCCTCCCTCTCACTGACTCTGGAGAAGGTTCTCGAAGCCTCCCTCTCACTGACCCTGGAGAAGGTTCTCGAAGCCTCCCTCTCACTGACCCTGGAGAAGGTTCTCGAAGCCTCCCTCTCATTGACATGTCATGTTTAACTAACTAGATTGAAGTATCCAGTGAGGTAACAGAGAGGGGTGATGAGGGAATTCCACTTAACAGGCTTGTCAGCATAGGTGAAGCCCCTGGAATAAAAGGGACAAGGGCAACATAGATACAAAGTTGGCTGAGTGACAGGAATCAGAAGGTATTGGTGAATTATATTATTTTGCCTGAAAGAATGTACACTCAGGGTTTCCCTCCATGTGGGAGTTAGGAGCATTGCTCACCTTGAGATATGTTAATGGCCTAAACTCGGCTGCAAAGACACAATTGCAACATTTTCTCATGACACAAAACTTAGGAGTATTGTGAACTTTGAGGAGGACAGTGGTAAACATCAAGAGGGCATAGAGACACTGCTGGAATGGGAAGATATATGTCAGGTTAAATTTCATGCATTGAAATGTGCAATGATATATTTTGTTTGGAAAACTGATGAGAGACAATATAAGATAAAGGATAGGGCACAATAACAGGAGGATCTGGGTGGTGTATGTACACAAATCATTATAGGTGGCAGGACCGTTTGAGTATGAGGCTAATAAAGTGTTAGGGATCTTGGGCTTTATAAATAGAGGCATAGAGAACAAAAGCAATGTGTGGATTACACCCCACAATTTGCTGTCACCTGTAAATTTATAAATAGCAATTCTGACTGATGTGGGGAACAAAGGGCTAACACGATTAACATGAGTTATAAAGTAAGTTATATCCATGAAAGCTGTGCCCCTCAATTTGCATATCCACCACAAAGCTTGATCCCTATATCTGCTCCAGTTTTCCTAGATGTGTTTTGCTAGAGATGGAGTCACTATAGCCAAAGACCCTGAGCTGTTTTCCAGTTGTATTTTGTTCTCTTTACTTTCCCACTAACTTGCAGACAAAACAGTCTGGCCAGCTGGATTGTGTACAAATGTTTGCTATTGTAACTGTTCTTTGAGGTGCTTTGGTTCACTGAAGCAACCCTCTGCATACTTGCAATAAAGATTCCCTAACTTCAGCCAACCCCGCACTTCGAGTGGCATTTGTCCCACAGCATGATTCCTGAGTTTAACTCCTTTAAGTAAATGCTGAACAATAGTGCTCCCCCAGGCACCCCATTTCCCACCTTCTGTCATACTGAGCCACTACCTTTAGCTCCTACACTTCCATTTTCTATTCATGATCTTGTTAACTATCTTACTGTCAGGCGCACAAAAAAGGTCAAATAAAATAGCTATGAGCAGCAGTAATCAAGCCTTGCTCAGTCCTTGATATCCCATGGGGGAGAGACAGGTGAAGTGGCGCTTTGTTCGACTGGTGTCTCAATGTAGCATTCTAATGTTAACTGAGTTAGTTGTGCAGAACAATTTAAAGTGAGCTAAATATGCCATTACGTAGTAAACATTTTGGTAAAGAAAGCTAGATCTAGTGAAAAACTACGTCAGCCTCCATGGGTTTCACTTGTATGCCTCTGTCACACTTGATGTGCCATCATGTTCCTGCTATGAATCCCTGCGTCCACATTTCTCAGGATTTCTCCATTTGTGACTTGTTCACACGTTAACCCCACAGCTTGGCTGGCTGCACTCAAAATACCCAAACTCCTTCCAGAGAGAAATGTTGCATGTATAACGCAGTAACTGGAAATTCTAATGGGGAAAACGAAGCTTGCAACAAAAGAACATTAAATACTATGGATTTCAGACAATTGATGGAACTGCATTTTCTACATGTTAATGTTTTAAATAATGGTTTTGGGAAGAGCCCTGTCCACTCGAAGCCTGGATTAGGTACTTTTGACCAAGGTTATGACTTAAATTTAATTGAGCAGGTGTAATAACTAACATCCTTGAACGATTCAATAATTCAGTTTCAAAAACTGTTTCTTTTACCACCTCACCGTGATTGCTCAGTAACTTGTTCAAATAGCAAGAGAAAAGGGGAAAGCAGAAACCTCAAAAATGTTTCCTGAGCAGTCTCCAAATTGGCAGAGAAGGACAAAAATTGCCCATACACCCACGTGTATAGCAACCGAAACAGAAGAGATGCCGAGGAAGGAATATGCAATCAAATCTATGAAATTATTTTGTAAAAAAACAATATTCATGGGAGATCTATGAGGATGGGCTGCAGCACCACAGAAACCGGGCCCAATGTCCTAGCAGGGAACTTAGCCAGTAACGTGGGGAGGGTTGAAGCTAATTTGGCTGGGGAATGGACATCAGAGGGCAGAAACAAGATGCAAAGAGAACTTTGAGAGGCAAAATAGCCCTGAATTAAAGAATAATAACCTATGAATAATTCATAACCTGGAGACGGTCCAGAGGAGGTTCACGAGAACGATCCCAGGAATGAAAGGCTTAACATATGAGGCACGTTTGAGGACCCCGGGTCTATACTCGATGGAGTTTAGAAGGATGAGGGGGGATCTGATTGAAACTTACAGGATACTGAAAGGCCGGGATAGAGTGGACGTGGGGAAGATGTTTCCATTAGTAGGAGAGACTAGGACCCGAGGGCACAGCCTCAGAGTAAAGGGAAGACCTTTTAGAACAGAGATGAGGAGAAACTTCTTTAGCCAGAGAGTGGTGAATATATGGAATTCATTACCACAGAAGGCTGTGGAGGCCGGGTCATTGAGTGTATTTAAGACTGAGATAGATAGGTTCTTGATTGGTAAGGGGGTCAAAGGTTACGGGGAGAAGGCAGGAGATTGGGGTTGAGAAACTTATCAGCCATGATTGAATGGCGGAACAGACTCAATGGGCTGAATGGCCTAATTTCTGCTCCTACGTCTTATGGTCTATGGTCTAATAGTTCAGAAACAGGAAGAAACGGACATGGGACAAATGTGAGAGACCCTAAGGTGGGTTTGAAGTTCACATGTGATAAGGCACAGGGAATCTTGGTGAGATGTAGGCACAAGTTGACATATGAGATTGGAATAGTGTGGCAATCACAGAGAGAGCTGACTTAAAGAAGGGCAGGGCTGGGAATTTAATATTTTTGGCCAATGTCCCCTCGCAACCCAAAGTTCCCATGCAAACCATGCACAGGTGGAGTCAGAGTTAGTGTTCAATTTTAATGTTACTACTCATGTTACTATTTATAAACTGGTTTTAGGCTTTATGGTTAGGATTAAGGGTTGATGTATCCGGTTAGGTTTAGGAACGACGGTTGAGATATTAGGATTCAGATATCACGATTAGGGTTTCGGGTTATTGAGGGTCACTCAGGGCTATGGTTAAGGTATAAAATGGGGGTCCACAGTGATTGTGTTAATCTTTGGGTTTAGAGCTGGTAAGATGCTTCTGAAGTTAGTCTTTGTGTCTGTGCTGGTTTGGGTTAAGTTTAAGGTAGTCATAAGGGTTAGGGATCATTTCAGAACAAGGGTTTTAAGTTTAGGGCCTAAGAGATTTTTGCCTTGTTTTCCACTTTGAAATCCAGTCTATTTTTTCTTTGTATTGGTCTCGGATTCATCTGAGTTCCGAGGCCATAATTTCAAGGGACACAGCCCCATGATGCACAGAATGTCTGGTGATGGCATTGCCTTCACATCCTCTTCTCCACTGCAATGCTGCCCATTACACACTATCCACTGCAACACTGCCTGTTGCACTGCTTCCTCACTGCAATGCTGCCCATTGCACACTATCCACTGCAACACTGCCTGTTGCACTGCTTCCTCACTGCAATGCTGCCCATTACACACTATCCACTGCAACACTGCCTGTTGCACTGCTTCCCCACTGCAATGCTGCCCATTACACACTATCCACTGCAACACTGCCTGTTGCACTGCTTCCCCACTGCAATGCTGCCCATTGCACACTATCCACTGCAACACTGCCTGTTGCACTGCTTCCCCACTGCAATGCTGCCCATTGCACACTATCCACTGCAACACTGCCTGTTGCACTGCTTCCTCACTGCAATGCCGACCATTGGACACTATCCACTGTAACACAGCATATTGCACTGCTTCCCCACTGCAATGCTGGCCATTGTACACTATCCACTGCAACACTGCCTGCTACACTGCTTCCCCACTGCAATGCTGGCCATTGTACACTATCCACTGCAACACTGCCTGTTGTACTGCTTCCCCACTGCAATGCTGCCCATTGCACACTATCCACTACAACACTGCCTGTTGCACTGCTTCCCAACTGCAATGCTGCCATTGCACACTATCCACTGCAACACTGCCTGCTACACTGATTCCCCACTGCAATGCTGCCCATTGCACACTATCCACTGCAACACTGCCTGTTGCACTGCTTCTCCACTGCAATGCTGTCCATTGCACACTAGCCACTGCAATACTGCCCGATGCAGTGTTCCCAGTTGCAATGCTGCCCATTGTACACTATCCACTGCAACACTGCCTGCTACACTGCTTCCCCACTGCAATGCCGACCATTGGACACTATCCACTGTAACACGGCATATTGCACTGCTTCCCCACTGCAATGCTGGCCATTGTACACTATCCACTGCAACACTGCCTGCTACACTGCTTCCCCACTGCAATGCTGGCCATTGTACACTATCCACTGCAACACTGCCTGCTACACTGCTTCCCCACTGCAATGCTGGCCATTGTACACTATCCACTGCAACACTGCCTGTTGTACTGCTTCCCCACTGCAGTGCTGCCCATTGCACACTATCCACTACAACACTGCCTGTTGCACTGCTTCCCAACTGCAATGCTGCCATTGCACACTATCCACTGCAACACTGCCTGCTACACTGATTCCCCACTGCAATGCTGCCCATTGCACACTATCCATTGCAACACTGCCTGTTGCATTGCTTCCCCACTGCAATGCTGTCCATTGCACACTAGCCACTGCAATACTGCCCGATGCAGTGTTCCCAGTTGCAATGCTGCCCATTGTACACTATCCACTGCAACACTGCCTGCTACACTGCTTCCCCACTGCAATGCTGCCCATTGTACACTATCCACTGCAACACTGCCTGTTGCACTGCTTCCCCACTGCAATGCTGTCCATTGCACACTATCCACTGCAATACTGCCTGATGCAGTGTTCCCAGTTTCAATGCTGCCCATTGCACTGCTCCCAACTGCAAAAGTGCCCACGTGCATCTTATTACAAAGCATCACTGCTGGCTGCACTTTTCCCTGCTGCACTGCTGCCAATCAGGGCTGGTGTTCAATTCAATCTATATTTGTTACAAAACTGCTTTTATTTTCTCATGAATTTACTTGAAACATTATAAAAAGAGCACATACAGCCAGACAGCCAATGTAATTCACTGAGGGAAACAACATGGGGAGAAAGGATATTGGACCAACCTCTCCCTCGATCACCAACTCCTCCCCTAACCCCCAGCCTCACATCCTAATATAGGGGGGAAGTGTACCCTGTTCATCCACTCTGCCAACTCCCTCCCTCCCTCTCCCCACTGTGTCAGCCCTGCCTGCCCTCTCCCTCCCTCCACCACACCCTCCCTCTGCTGGCCTTCCATACCTCTTCCACTACCTTTCTACATCCACCACTCCCACCCTTACTCTGCTACATCATCCCAACCTCCACCCCACTCCATCCCTACCTCCCCCAGCCTCTCTCTTCTGCCACACTTTTACCTCCCCTACTCTCTCCCCTCCGTCAGATCCACCTTACCTACCCCACTCCCTCTGCCAGTCACTTCCTACCTCCCCCACTCCCTTCCTACCTACCCCACTCCCTCTGCCAGTCCCTTCCTACCTCCCCCACTCCCTTCCTACCTCCCCCACTCCCTTCCTACCTCCCCCACTCCCTTCCTACCTACCCCACTCCCTTCCTACCTACCCCACTCCCTCTGCCAGTCCCTTCCTACCTCCCCCACTCCCTACCTCCCCCACTCCCTCGGCCACTCCCTTCCTACCTCCCCCACTCCCTCTGCCACTCCCTTCCTACCTCCCTCACTCCCTCTGCCAGTCCATTCCTCCCTCCCTCTGCCACTCCATTCCTACCTCCCTCTGCCAGTCCCTTCCTCCCTCCCCCACTCCCTCTGCCAGTCCCTCCCCTGCCCCCCCTCTACACTCGCTCCCTCCCTATCTCTGCCACTCCAGCAGCCCCTTGCTTGCTCCCTGCTGCAGACGGCGGTGGTTTGAGACTGGGGGGGGGGCCGCTGCTCTCAGTTGTTGGGGTTCACCCAGCGGAAGAAGCTGCAGCGGGAGCCTGGGTTTGACGGGGGGCCTTCAGGCCGGGGGCAGATGTAGAACTGCCTGCCCTGGTTGGGCCCGGCTTTCCTGACAGTCCGCAGCAGGCAGGGCTCCCGGTGCCCTGGGCAGTTCGGAGCTGGGGGCAGCCCTCTCAGTAGTGACTTCCAAAAGGCGGCCGGCGGTTTACTTTGCTGCACTGGAGTCCGAGCCTCCTGTGGGCTTCCCTCGCTGTGGGCTTGCTCAGGTCCAGCGGCTGCGGAAGGTGTTTGGACCGAGGGGTCCGGGTCTCTGCTCCTCTCCGGCTCCGCCAGTGGGTTCCGGACCGCTGGCCTGAAAAACCGCAGCAGACTCCCCGAGGGGTGAGGCTCTCCTCTGCCCCTCTTTCCTTTCTCTCTGGTTATACACTCCCCAGGTCGCTTCTGGCTCGGTCTGACTTGCTCTGCCTGGGACTTTGCCTGCGGCCGGGAATCCTGCTCAAGTTCCGATCTGCTCTCCCGATCCTGCACGTTGACCAGGAACCGGGAAAGTTTCTGTTGCAGGCCCGCAAACTCCGGCATATACTTGGTGCAAAGCGGAGGGCATTTCCCTGCAGGTACACAGCGAGCCTTCAGAAAGGCCTTGACTGGGCAATGGTCCGAGCCCTCGATCTCTGGCAACAGGACACAGTCCTGCAGTCCAGTCTCCGCCAAGGATTTATTAGCGAAGATGTAATCGATCCTCGTCCCGTAGTTGGTTTTCCGAGCTCCGGTGCTGGTTCTCCAGCAGGTGTAAGCTTCTCTCTCTGTCGGATGGAAGAGTCGGAACAGGTCCACAAAGCGTCCGTCACTGCTCCTCCCCGTCACCTCCAGTCCAGCACCTTCAATAGACTCACCTGCTTGTGGCAGTGCAGAGGAGCAGGACAGAAACCCGTTCATCCACACACGGTCTGGATGAGCGTCAAAACATTCCTGTGGGTAACAGCCATCGTGTTATATAACTGTATATACCCCAGGGGCAGAGAGGGGGCAGGACAGGGCTGTGGGGGGCAGGGAGGGGGCTGGGGGGGGCAGGGAGGGGGCTGGGGGGGGCAGGACAGGGCTGCGGGGGGCAGGGAGGGGGCTGGGGGGGGGCAGGACAGGGCTGCGGGGGGCAGGGAGGGGGTGGACAGGGCTGTGGGAGGCAGGACAGGGCTGTGGGGTGCAGGGAGGGGGCTGTGGGGGGTAGGGAGGGGGCTGTGGGGGGTAGGGAGGGGGCTGTGGGGGGTAGGGAGGGGGCTGTGGGGGGTAGGGAGGGGGCAGGACAGGGCTGCGGGGGGGCAGGGAGGGGGCAGGACAGGGCTGTGGGGGGCAGGGAGGGGGCTGTGGGGGGCAGGGAGGGGGTGGACAGGGCTGTGGGAGGCAGGACAGGGCTGCGGGGGGCAGGGAGGGGGCTGTGGGGGGCAGGGAGGGGGCTGTGGGGGCAGGGAGGGGGCTGTGGGGGCAGGGAGGGGGCTGTGGGGGGCAGGGAGGGGGCTGCGGGGGGGCAGGGAGGGGGCTGTGGGGGGCAGGGAGGGGGCTGTGGGGGGCAGGGAGGGGGCTGTGGGGGGCAGGACAGGGCTGTGGGGGGCAGGACAGGGCTGTGGGGGGCAGGACAGGGCTGTGGGGGGCAGGACAGGGCTGTGGGGGGCAGGGAGGGGGATGTGGGGGGCAGGACAGGGCTGTGGGGGGCAGGACAGGGCTGTGGGGGGCAGGGAGGGGGCTGTGGGGGCAGGACAGGGCTGTGGGGGGCAGGACAGGGCTGTGGGGTGCAGGGAGGGGGCTGTGGGGGGCAGGGAGGGGGCTGTGGGGGGCAGGACAGGGCTGTGGGGGGCAGGGAGGGGGCTGTGGGGGGCAGGACACGGCTGTGGGGGGCAGGGAGGGGGCTGCATGGGGGGGCAGGGAGGGGGCTGCGTGGGGGGGCAGGGAGGGGGCTGCGTGGGGGGGCAGGGAGGGGGCTGTGGGGGGCAGGACAGGGCTGTGGGGGGCAGGGAGGGGGCTGTGGGGGGCAGGACAGGGCTGTGGGGGGCAGGACAGGGCTGTGGGGGGCAGGGAGGGGGCTGTGGGGGGCAGGGAGGGGGCTGTGGGGGGCAGGACAGGGCTGTGGGGGGCAGGACAGGGCTGTGGGGGCAGGGAGGGGGCTGTGGGGGGCAGGGAGGGGGCTGTGGGGGGCAGGGGGGGACAGGGCTGTGGGGGGCAGGACAGGGCTGTGGGGGCAGGGAGGGGGCTGTGGGGGGCAGGACAGGGCTGTGGGGGCAGGGAGGGGGCTGTGGGGGGCAGGGAGGGGGCTGTGGGGGGCAGGACAGGGCTGTGGGGGCAGGACAGGGCTGTGGGGGCAGGGAGGGGGCTGTGGGGGGCAGGACAGGGCTGTGGGGGCAGGGAGGGGGCTGTGGGGGGCAGGGAGGGGGCTGTGGGGGGCAGGGAGGGGGCTGTGGGGGGGGGCAGGGAGGGGGCTGTGGGGGGCAGGGGGGGACAGGGCTGTGGGGGGCAGGGAGGGGGCTGTGGGGGGCAGGGAGGGGGCTGTGGGGGGCAGGGAGGGGGCTGTGGGGGGCAGGGAGGGGGCTGTGGGGGGCAGGGAGGGGGCTGTGGGGGGCAGGGAGGGGGCTGTGGGGGGCAGGACAGGGCTGTGGGGGGCAGGACAGGGCTGTGGGGGGCAGGGAGGGGGCTGTGGGGGGCAGGGAGGGGGCTGTGGGGGGCAGGGAGGGGGCTGTGGGGGGCAGGGAGGGGGCTGTGGGGGGCAGGGAGGGGGCTGTGGGGGGAAGGGAGGGGGCTGTGGGGGGCAGGGAGGGGGCTGTGGGGGGCAGGGAGGGGGCTGTGGGGGGCAGGGAGGGGGCTGTGGGGGGCAGGACAGGGCTGTGGGGGCAGGGAGGGGGTGAGAAGTTCCGTGCAGCAGTGAATGGGAAAGCCCCAGGGGGTAGAAATTTAGAGATGTTGAAGGAAGAAGAATCTGAGGGTTGAATTACCAGGTCCCCTGGCTGACAGTGGTCGATGGGCCTGTGCGCAGTGTTCATATCTCCCAGGATGATCACATTTCTGCAACAGAATGAACCAACTGCTCAGTGTCGAGTGCAGCGAATGACAAACCCCGAGACCCAGAAGCAGCAACAATAACGACCCATTAATCCACTGGCAGTCACGTATAGGAATGCACAACAGCAGGAGGCCATTCAGCCCCTCTCCAGCCTGTTACACAGGAACAGGAGGAGGCCATTCAGCCCCTCTCCAGCCTGCTACACAGGAACAGCAGGAGGCCATTCAGCCCCTCTCGAGCCTGTCACATAGGAACAAGACGAGGCCATTCAGCCCCTCTCCAGCCTGATACACAGGAACAGCAGGAGGCCATTCAGCCCCCTCGAGCCTGTTACACAGGAACAGGAGGAGGCCATTCAGCCCCTCTCCAGCCTGTTACACAGGAACAGGAGGAGGCCATTCAGCCCCTCTCCAGCCTGTTACACAGGAACAGGAGGAGGCCATTCAGCCCCTCTCCAGCCTGTTACACAGGAACAGGAGGAGGCCATTCAGCCCCTCTCCAGCCTGTTACACAGGAACAGGAGGAGGCCATTCAGCCCCTCTCCAGCCTGTTACACAGGAACAGGAGGAGGCCATTCAGCCCCTCTCCAGCCTGTTACACAGGAACAGCAGGAGGCCATTCAGCCCCTCTCCAGCCTGTTACACAGGAACAAGACGAGGCCATTCAGCCCCTCTCCAGCCTGTTACGCAGGAACAGGAGGAGGCCATTCAGCCCCTCTCCAGCCTGTCACACAGGAACAGCAGGAGGCCATTCAGCCCCTCTCGAGCCTGTCACATAGGAACAAGATGAGGCCATTCAGCCCCTCTCAAGCCTGCTACACAGGAACAGCAGGAGGCCATTCAGCCCCCTCGAGCCTGTTACACAGGAACAGGAGGTTATTCAGCTCCTCAGATCTGTTCCACCATTCAACAAGGTCACAGCTGATCTGCTACCGAACTCCATATACTCACCTCTGTCCCTATTCATTTGTGATCTAGGCTAACAGAAATCTATCAGTAGCAGCATTAGAATTAACCATTGACCTGACACCAATTGCTATTTGCAGGAATGAGCCTCCCACCTGTGTGTGCGTAGACGTATTTCCCAATTACACTCCCCAGAGCTCAGCCTCCAATTTGTAGACTTTGCTGCCTGGATCTAGACTCACCCACCGGCGGTTTCTCTCTACCTACCCTCTCTGTGAGGGACAGAGCTCAGTGGGAAATCCCAGGAGGCTGTACCACCCAGGAGCTCCCTCAGCAGTGTGTGTGTGTGTCTGTGGGGGTCAGCTCCCAGCACAGCAACTGGGCTGAGGGCAAGCAGAATGTGGGCAGGGGGTCCCAAAATGGGATAGGAGATGTTGGGGAGTCGGGAGGGGGGAAAGGTCTCCCAGGCTCCAATGGGGTACCTTGTGCGCTGGGCTGGGGTCTCCTGACCAGCTCAGGGGGGCTTGTAATATGGGACTGGTGTTGTGGGGCAGGGTCTGTGGGTGAGTGCAAGGGGGGGTAGAATTGCAGGAGCTCCTGCGGCTGGTGGGGGTTGTGGAGCTGATACGAGGGCCCTCCTTTCAGTGCAAAGCTCCTCACCCTCCATCCTCAAGCAGAGCCTGTGCTCTTGCCTGGAGCAGCTGGTAGAAGCGAAGTTTGTAATGTTTGCGATCGTCTCTCTCGGGGTCTGCGCGGGGACAGTAGACATTAATCACCGTCAGTATCTCCTCCTCCTCCTTCTCACGGTTCCTAAAATTCAGAAAGAAAGATTTTCAGGTGTCTGTGTTTACCCAAAGTGAACGAACAGCTAACTGATCAAATACATCTCCGAAATTTGGCAATCGCTGTTTCGGACTCAAGGGCAAGTACAAAGTGGGAGGATACGCTGGGGTAGGTGGAGCTCTCTCGCCTGCACGCTGGTAATAAAGATTCTCGCATGTTATCTCAGTCCAGGCTCCGAGCAGCTTGTATCCCAGCGAGTATTTGGGAAGCGTGGGCACTCGCTGACAGCTACCTGATCCGATGCTGAGTGATCAAGGCTCGGCCTTCACCATCCAACGCCCTCAACTCCTCGTCTGAAAAGCCTTCCAGGCCTCGGGAAGCAGGAGCTCCGTTCGGATTGGCCAAGATCCCTGACAGACCCTCCTCCGCAGCAAATGGCACAGCGCTGTCTGTACAGAAGGTAGCAACACCTGTGGAGCAGTAACCAACAGTAAGAGGGGAAAATGAGAGGCTGGCGATGGGAGTGGGAGGAGGATGCACAGGCTCCGTTGGTGGGAGCAAAGAGCGAGAGGGGCAGGGCTGGGCACAGGATACAGAGGAGGGAGGGGGAGACGGGGCGGAGGGAGGGGGAGACGGGGCAGAGGGAGGGGGAGACGGGGCACAGGGAGGGGGAGACGGGGCACAGGGAGGGGGAGACGGGGCACAGGGAGGGGGAGACGGGGCACAGGGAGGGGGAGACGGGGCACAGGGAGGGGGAGACGGGGCAGAGGGAGGGAGGGGGAGACGGGGCAGAGGGAGGGTGTGATGGGGAGGGAGAGAGAGACGGGGCAGAGGGAGGGAGACGGGGCACAGGGAGGGGGAGACGGGGCAGAGGGAGGGGGAGACGGGGCGGAGGGAGGGGGAGACGGGGCGGAGGGAGGGAGACGGGGCAGAGGGAGGGGGAGACGGGGCAGAGGGAGGGGGAGACGGGGCAGAGGGAGGGAGACGGGGCAGAGGGAGGGGGAGACGGGGCAGAGGGAGGGGGAGACGGGGCAGAGGGAGGGGGAGACGGGGCACAGGGAGGGGGAGACGGGGCAGAGGGAGGGGGAGACGGGGCAGAGGGAGGGGGAGACGGGGCAGAGGGAGGGAGGGGGAGACGGGGCAGAGGGAGGGTGTGATGGGGAGGGAGAGAGAGACCGGGGCAGAGGGAGGGAGACGGGGCACAGGGAGGGGGAGACGGGGCAGAGGGAGGGGGAGACGGGGCAGAGGGAGGGGGAGACGGGGCAGAGGGAGGGGGAGACGGGGCAGAGGGAGGGGGAGACGGGGCACAGGGAGGGGGAGACGGGGCACAGGGAGGGGGAGACGGGGCAGAGGGAGGGGGAGACGGGGCAGAGGGAGGGTGTGATGGGGAGGGAGAGAGAGACGGGGCAGAGGGAGGGGGAGACGGGGCAGAGGGAGGGGGAGACGGGGCACAGGGAGGGGGAGACGGGGCACAGGGAGGGGGAGACGGGGCAGAGGGAGGGGGAGACGGGGCACAGGGAGGGGGAGACGGGGCACAGGGAGGGGGAGACGGGGCAGAGGGAGGGGGAGACGGGGCAGAGGGAGGGGGAGACGGGGCAGAGGGAGGGGGAGACGGGGCAGAGGGAGGGGGAGACGGGGCAGAGGAGGGGAGACGGGGCAGAGGGAGGGGGGAGACGGGGCAGAGGGAGGGGGGAGACGGGGCGGAGGGAGGGGGAGACGGGGCAGAGGGAGGGGGAGACGGGGAAATGGGAAAACAGCCCTAACCGCTACAATCTATCTGCATAATGTAGTTCCACATCCCGTGAAGCCTTCCTGGTGAATCTTTTCTGCACTCTCTCCAAAAGAGAGGCGCCTACGACTCCGTCTCACTGAACTCCACCCTTCACATGAGGGTTTCCAACCTGCTCTCCAAGAATCTTCTCCCAAAGCATCGCTTTCTCTCCGACACCTGGGAGCAAGGGGGAGCGTCCGGGATTTCTGGCTCCTCCTGGATCACCGCGTGTCTCCCTGCTCCCTACCACACTCCCTCTCTCACTGACTCAGGAGTGTCTGTGGAGCACCGCTGCTCCACACGTTCCTTGGAAAGAGTTACAGACATTCCGGCTCCTCCTGAGCCGCGTTTTCGATTGCTTTCTCCTCTTTAAACCTCGGGCCTTCCTCTCTGCTCCTTTTACTTCCACTTCCACTGAACAGAACCTTTTCAAAGCTCCCGTCCTTCCTTTGACTAGACGGTCCCCTTGGGACCCCTCCTGTCTGTCTCCCTCCTTGGCTTTGGGACCTGTTGGTTCCTTTGGGAAATCCGGGCTCTCTCTGCAGTTCCCAGCCTCTCTCGAGTCCTGGCTTCAGCGTTTAGTTAGGGACCACACCAGTCCCTCTGCCAAGCCGCTTCCAACTGAACCGAGCTACTTTTTTGTCTCCAAAGGGCCTCCTGTTGCTAGGCAACAGCACAGTTTTTTTCCTACCTTCAAGAGTCATAAAATCTCATTACAATGCAGGAATCTTTTACAATGAAACTAAAACTCAACTTCTCCTTTTGCTTAACACACAAATACATAAATACAAATTAAGCTTCATTCCTAACACACACACTAAACTAGCTCGCTCGATTTCTAACATCATTAACAGTGCTCTCAATGTGCCCTGCCAACTTTATTCACTCATCCACATATACCCCCAGCTCTGGCACCCTGTTTAGAGTTGCACCCTTTTATTGATGTTCTTGCTACCAAAATGAATCGCTTCACATCGAACTCCATTTGCCATCTGTCTGCCCACTCCACCAGGCTATGTCCTTCTGAAATTCAACACTATCCTCACATTTCACAGCAATTCCAAATTTCCTACCATCTGCTAAGTTTGGAACTGTGCCCTGTGCACCAAGGTTTACTACAGGAAGAGCGAGGGACCCATCGCTGGAGACATGTGGGGAACTCCACAACTAACCTTCCTCCAGCCCAAAAATCCAATCATTATCCACCGCTCTCCTGCTCCTGTCCCTCGGCCAATTTCACATCCACGTTGTTACTTCCCTTTTTATTCCATAAGCTATAACTCCGCTCACAAGATGGTCAATGTGGCACTTAATCAAATCCCATGTACAGCATTTCAATAGCATCGCCCTCATCAACCCTCTGTTACCTTATCAAAAACTTCAGGCAAGTCAATTAAACTCAATCGGCCCTTAACAAATCCTTAACTAACCTGCATGCCCCGAGGTGAAAGTGACTGGCCTGTAGTTGCTGGGCTTATCCTGACCTCCTCTTTTGAACAAGGGTGTAACTGTTACAATTCTCCAGTCCTCTGGCCCCACCCGAGTCTAAGGAAGGCTGAAAGATTATGGCCAGTGCCTGTGCTATTCCCACTCTCACTTCACTCAGTCTCTTCGGATGCATCTCATCTGTTCCTGGTGCCTTGTCAATTTTAAGTACAGACACCCTTTCCAATACCTTCTCCTTATCAATTTTAAACACTGAATTACCTCCTCTGTCACCGTCGCCTGGCTAACATCTTTTTCCTTGGTAAAGAGGGATGAAAAGTATTCATTTCGTACCTCAGCCCTGCCTCCATGTGTAAATCTCCTTTCTGGTCCCACTCCTCCTTTTATCAGCCTTTTATTTATACACCAGGCTTCTGGATTCCCTTTTATGTTAGCTTTGTGCTTAGAATCACAGGCAGTTTATAAACAGAAGGAGGCCCATTGTGGCTGCACTGGCTGGGAAAGCTCCCTGTAAACTCCTGCTTCATTCTCCATTCAGATCATTAAAAATCCTACATTATAACAACTCAAAAGTCCTGGGATTTCCTTTCAAGTTTGCTGCTCTATACCTTGCACGAGATGGTAGCTTATCGACCATACTGAGCAATGTGACTGCACCTTTTTTTAGCCTTTGGCTTTAGTTAAATCGGCTCTCCCTCTGGGGCATGCTCTCTCTCCCGCATTTCAACACACTCCTTCATCAATAAAGTTGTCCCTTTTCCCCACTTTCCGATCTTTCCAGAACTGGGACACGAGGAAGAACTGTTTTTAACGCAGAGGGTGGTGGGTGTCTGGAACTCGCTGCCCAAGTTGGTGGTAGAGGCAGAAACTCTAAACTCTTTTAAAAAGTACCTGGATCAGCACCTTGAGCTGCAGGGCTATGGGCCGTGTGTAGGAAGGTGGGATGAGAAAGGGCACTTGGGTGTCCTCGGGCTGGCATGGACAAGATGGGCCGAATGGCCTCCTTCTGTGCTGTCACTTTTCTATGGTTCGGACAGCTGGTATCCAGAAATGTTTTGCACCGAGCCCTGCCCCTCTTTGAGGCAAGATCTCCACTACAGTCACACCTTCATATTTCTGCACTTACCCATGACTGCAATTCGCCAAACATTACTCACCACACGTTGCACATTGACACATATTCACAGTAACCCTCAGTTAGATATTACAGCCAAGACTTCAAGGCCCCACCACAGCATCTCTACCCCTCACACCTCCTCCACCAGCGGATGTAGTGACCAGTTAAATCTGCCTTCAGTTTGGCTGCCCTGCTGGGTGAGAGGGGCTGTGAAATCCTGGCTCATTAATTCCCTCCTGACTCTGGACCCAGCGAAATAACTGACTGCTTCCTATTCAAGTGCGATCAGTCGCTCCCAGTGTCACGTGCATCTCGCGATTCCTTCCCAGTTTTACCTCCTGCGGGATTAGTGACTTGGAGGTGGGCGGATTAGTGACTTGGAGGTGGGCGGGTTAGTGACTTGGAGGTGGGTGGGTTAGTGACTTGGAGGTGGGCGGGTTAGTGACTTGGAGGTGGGCGGGTTAGTGACTTGGAGGTGGGCGGGTTAGTGACTTGGAGGTGGGCGGGTTAGTGACTTGGAGGTGGGCGGGTTAGTGACTTGGAGGTGGGCGGGTTAGTGACTTGGAGGGGGGCGGGTTAGTGACTTGGAGGTGGGCAGGTTTGCTACTCTAGAATCACTCACCAGAATAGCCAGTCCGTCCCCTGCTGTAGCTGAAATACGAGTTAAAACCCTCGACGATGGCTGTTGGTTCATCCAGAAGGTCTCCTGGAGGCAAAAGCAAGGGGCAGAACCAGTCACTGACATCTGAGGGAGGCAGAAAGGGGCAGGGGAGGGGAGCAGTAGAGAGAAAGGGGCTGGGGGGAGAGAGAAGTGGAGCATGGGGAGAACGAGGTGGGGAGGGGAGACAGAAGTGATACAGGGGGAGAGAGGAGTGTGGGGGAGAGGGAGGGCCTCGGGTGGAGGAGAGAGAGGGGGCGCGGGTGAGGGGTCTATCTCTCTCTCTCCCTCTGTGTCTGCGTCTCTCTCACTCTCTCTCTGCGTCCGGGTCTCTCTCCCTCTCTCTCGCTCTGTGTGTGTGTAAGGGTCTTTCTCTCTCTCTGTGTAAGGGTCTCTCTCACACACTCTCTCTATCCTGGTCTCTCGCTCTCTCTCACTCACTCACTCTCCCTATCCTGGTCCCCCTCGCTCTCTCTCTGTGTGTATGTAAGGGTCTCTCTCTCTCTCTACCCCGGTCTCTCTCTCTCTCTCTCTCTATCCCGATCTCCCTCTCTCTCTCTCTATCCCGGTCTCACTCTTTCTCTCTCTATACAGGTCTCTCACTCTCTCTCTCTCTCTATCCCGGTCTCTCACACTCTCTCTCTCTACCCGGTCTCCCACTCTCGCTCTCTCTATTCCGGTCTCTCACTCTCTATCTCTCTAAACGAGTCACTCTCTCTCTCTCTCTCTCTATCCCGGTCTCTCTCTCTCTCTCTATCCCGGTCTCTCTCTCTCTCTATATCCCGGTCTCACTCTCTATCCCGGTGTCTCTCTCAATCCCGGTCTCTCTCTCTCTCTCTCTCTCTATCCAGATCTCTCTCTCTCTCTCTCTATCCCGGTCTCTCTCACTCTCTCTCTATCCCGGTCTCTCTCTCTCTCTCTCTCTCTATCCCGGTGTCTCTCTCTCTCTCTCTCTCTCTATCCCGTTCTCTCTCTCTCTCTATCCCGGTCTCTCTCTCTCTCTATCCCGTTCTCTCTCTCTCTCTATCCCGGTCTCTCTCTCTCTCTCTCTATCCCGGTCTCTCTCTCTCTATCCCGGTCTCTCTCTCTCTCTCTATCCCGGTCTCTCTCTCTCTATCCCGGTCTCTCACTCTGTCTATCCCGGTCTCTCTCTCTCTCTATCCCGGTCTCTCTCTCTCTCTATCCCGGTCTGTCTCTCTCTATCCCGGTCTCTCTCTCTCTCTCTCTTTCTCTATCCCGGTCTCTCTCTCTCTCTATCACGGTCGCTCGGTCTCTCTCTCTATCCCGGTCTCTCTCTCTCTATCCCGGTCTCTCTCTCTCTCTCTATCCCAGTCTCTCTCTCTCTCTCTATCCCGGTCTCTCTCTCTCTCTCTATCCCGGTCTCTCTATATCTCTCTATCCCGGTCTCTCTATCTCTCTCTCTATCCCGGTCTCTGTCTCTCTCTCTCTCTATCCCGGTCTCTGTCTCTCTCTCTCTCTATCCCGGTCTCTCTCTCTCTCTCTCTCTATCCCGGTCTCTCTCTCTCTCTCTCTCTATCCCGGTCTCTCTCTCTCTCTCTCTCTATCCCGGTCTCTCTCTCTCTCTATCCCGGTCTCTCTCTCACTCTCTCTATTCCGGTCTCTCTCTCACTCTCTCTATTCCGGTCTCTCACTCTCTGTCTCTCTGTCCCGGTCTTTCTCTCTCTCTCTCTATCCCGGTCTTTCTCTCTCTCTCTCTATCCCGGTCTCTCTCTCTCTTTCTCTATCCCGGTCTCTCTCTGTCTCCCTCTATCCCGGTCTCTCTCTCTCTCTCTATCCCGGTCTCTCTCTGTCTCTCTCTATCCCGGTCTCTCTCTCTCTCTCTATCCCGGTCTCTCTCTCTCTCTCTCTCTATCCCGGTCTCTCTCTCTCTCTCTCTCTATCCCGGTCTCACTCTCTATCCCGGTCTCTCTCTCAATCCCGGTGTCTCTCTCAATCCAGGTCTCTCTCTCTCTCTCTCTCTATCCCGGTCTCTCTCTCTCTCTCTCTCTCTATCCCGGTCTCTCTCTCTCTCTCTCTATCCCGGTCTCTCTCTCTCTCTCTCTCTATCCCGTCTCTCTCTCTCTCTCTCTCTCTCTATCCCGTCTCTCTCTCTCTCTCTCTCTATCCCGTTCTCTCTCTCTCTCTCTATCCCGGTCTCTCTCTCTCTCTCTCTATCCCGGTCTCTCTCTCTCTCTCTCTATCCCGGTCTCTCTCTCTCTCTCTCTATCCCGGTCTCTCTCTCTCTCTCTCTATCCCGGTCTCTCTCTCTCTCTCTCTATCCCGGTCTCTCTCTCTCTCTCTCTCTATCCCGGTCTCTCTCTCTCTCTCTATCCCGGTCTCTCTCTCTCTATCCCGGTCTCTCACTCTCGCTATCCCGGTCTCTCTCTCTCTCTATCCCGGTCTCTCTCCATCTCTATCCCGGTCTCTCTCTCTCTATCCCGGTCTCTCTCTCTCTCTCTCTCTCTCTATCCCGGTCTCTCTCTCTCTCTATCCCGGTCTCTCGCACTCTCTCTCTATCCCGGTCTCTCTCTCTCTATCCCGGTCTCTCTCTCTCTCTCTCTATCCCGGTCTCTCTCTCTCTCTCTCTATCCCGGTCTCTCTCTCCCTCTCTCTCTCTATCTATCCCGGTCTCTCTCTCTCTCTCTCTCTCTCTCTATCCCGGTCTCTCTCTCACTCTCTCTCTCTATCCCGGTCTCTCTCTCTCTCTCTCTATCCCGGTCTCTCTCTCTCTCTATCCCGGTCTCTCTCTCTCTATCCCGGTCTCTCTCTCTCTCTCTCTATCCCGGTCTCTCTCTCTCTCTCTCTATCCCGGTCTCTCTCTCTCTCTCTCTATCCCGGTCTCTCTCTCTCTCTCTCTATCCCGGTCTCTCTCTCTCTCTCTCTATCCCGTTCTCTCTCCCTCTCTCTCTATCCCGGTCTCTCTCTCTCTCTCAATCCCGGTCTCTTTCTCTCTCTCTCTATTCCGATCTCCCTCTCTCTCTCTCTCTATCCTGGTCTCACTCTTTCTCTCTCTATACAGGTCTCTCACTCTCTCTCTCTCTCTATCCCGGTCTCTCACACTCTATCTCTCTAAACGAGTCACTCTCTCACTCTCTCTCTCTATCCCGGTCTCTCTCTCTCTCTCTATCCCGGTCTCTCTCTCTCTCTATATCCCGGTCTCACTCTCTATCCCGGTGTCTCTCTCAATCACGGTCTCTCTCTCTCTCTCTCTCTATCCAGATCTCTCTCTCTCTCTCTCTATCCCGGTCTCTCTCTCTCTCTCTCTATCCCGGTCTCTCTCTCTCTCTCTCTCTCTATCCCGGTCTCTCTCTCTCTCTATCCCGGTCTCTCTCTCTCTCTCTCTCTCTATCCCGTTCTCTCTCTCTCTCTATCCCGGTCTCTCTCTCTCTCTATCCCGGTCTCTCTCTCTCTCTCTCTATCCCGTTCTCTCTCTCTCTCTATCCCGGTCTCTCTCTCTCTCTCTCTATCCCGGTCTCTCTCTCTCTCTCTATCCCGGTCTCTCTCTCTCTCTCTATCCCGGTCTCTCTCTCTCTCTCTATCCCGGTCTCTCTCTCTCTATCCCGGTCTCTCACTCTATCTATCCCGGTCTCTCACTCTCTCTATCCCGGTCTCTCACTCTCTCTATCCCGGTCTCTCTCTCTCTCTATCCCGGTCTGTCTCTCTCTATCCCGGTCTCTCTCTCTCTCTCTCTCTCTATCCCGGTCTCTCTCTCTCTCTATCCCGGTCGCTCGGTCTCTCTCTCTATCCCGGTCTCTCTCTCTCTATCCCGGTCTCTCTCTCTCTCTCTATCCCAGTCTCTCTCTCTCTCTCTATCCCGGTCTCTCTCTCTCTCTCTATCCCGGTCTCTCTATATCTCTCTATCCCGGTCTCTCTATCTCTCTCTCTATCCCGGTCTCTGTCTCTCTCTCTCTCTATCCCGGTCTCTCTCTCTCTCTCTCTCTCTATCCCGGTCTCTCTCTCTCTCTATCCCGGTCTCTCTCTCTCTATCCCGGTCTCTCTCTCTCTATCCCGGTCTCTCTCTCACTCTCTCTATTCCGGTCTCTCTCTCACTCTCTCTATTCCGGTCTCTCTCTCACTCTCTCTATTCCGGTCTCTCTCTCACTCTCTCTATTCCGGTCTCTCACTCTCTCTCTCTCTGTCCCGGTCTTTCTCTCTCTCTCTCTATCCCGGTCTTTCTCTCTCTCTCTCTATCCCGGTCTCTCTCTGTCTCTCTCTATCCCGGTCTCTCTCTGTCTCTCTCTATCCCGGTCTCTCTCTGTCTCTCTCTATCCCGGTCTCTCTCTCTCTCTCTCTATCCCGGTCTCTCTCTCTCTCTCTCTCTATCCCGGTCTCTCTCTCTCTCTATCCCGGTCTCTCACTCTCGCTATCCCGGTCTCTCTCTCTCTCTATCCCGGTCTCTCTCTCTCTCTATCCCGGTCTCCCTCTCTCTATCCCGGTCTCTCTCTCTCTCTCTCTCTCTATCCCGGTCTCTCTCTCTCTCTATCCCGGTCTCTCGCTCTCTCTCTCTATCCCGGTCTCTCTCTCTCTATCCCGGTCTCTCTCTCTCTCTCTCTATCCCGGTCTCTCTCTCTCTCTCTCTATCCCGGTCTCTCTCTCTCTCTCTCTCTCTATCTATCCCGGTCTCTCTCTCTCTCTCTCTCTCTCTCTATCCCGGTCTCTCTCTCACTCTCTCTCTCTATCCCGGTCTCTCTCTCTCTCTCTCTATCCCGGTCTCTCTCTCTCACTCTCTATCCCGGTCTCTCTCTCTCTCTCTCTATCCCGGTCTCTCTCTCTCTCTCTCTATCCCGGTCTCTCTCTCTCTCTCTCTATCCCGGTCTCTCTCTCTCTCTCTCAATCCCGGTCTCTCTCTCTCTCTCTCTATCCCGATCTCCCTCTCTCTCTCTCTATCCTGGTCTCACTCTTTCTCTCTCTATACAGGTCTCTCACTCTCTCTCTCTCTCTATCCCGGTCTCTCACACTCTCTCTCTCTACCCGGTCTCCCACTCTCGCTTTCTCTATTCCGGTCTCTCACTCTCTCTCTCTCTCTGTCCCGGTCTCCCATTCTCGCTCTCTCTATTCCGGTCTCTCACTCTCTATCTCTCTAAACCAGTCACTCTCTCTCTCTCTCTCTATCCCGGTCTCTCTCTCTCTCTCTCTCTCTCTATCCCGGTCTCTCTCTCTCTCTCTCTCCCTCTCTCTATCCCGGTCTCTCTCTCTCTCTCTATCCCGGTCTCTCTCTCTCTCTCTCTCTATCCCGGTCTCTCTCTCTCTCTATCCCGGTCTCTCTCTCTCTCTCTATCCTGTTCTCTCTCTCTCTCTCTCTATCCCGGTCTCTCTCTCTCTCTCTATCCCGTTCTCTCTCTCTCTCTCTCTATCCCGGTCTCTCTCTCTCTCTCTCTATCCCGGTCTCCCACTCTCACTCTCTATCCCGTTCTCTCTCTCTCTCTCTCTATCCCGGTCGCTCTCTCTCTCTATCCCGGCCTCTCTCTCTCTCTCTCTATTCCGGTCTCTCACTCTCTCTCTCTCTCTGTCCCGGTCTCCCACTCTCTCTCTCTCTATCCCGGTCTCTCTCTCTCTCTCTCTCTATCCCGGTCTCTCTCTCTCTCTCTCTCTATCCCGGTCTCTCTCTCTCTCTCTATCCCGGTCTCTCTCTCTCTCTCTCTCTCTATCCCGGTCTCTCTCTCTCTCTCTATCCCGGTCTCTCTCTCTCTCTCTCTCTATCCCGGTCTCTCTCTCTCTCTCTCTCTATCCTGGTCTCTCTCTCTCTCTCTCTATCCCGGTCTCTCTCTCTCTCTCTCTATCCCGGTCTCTCTCTCTCTCTCTCTCTCTCTCTCTCTATTCCGGTCTCTCTCTCTCTCTCTCTATCCCGGTCTCTCTCTCTCTCTCTCTATCCCGGTCTCTCTCTCTCTCTCTCTATCCCGGTCTCTCTCTCTCTCTCTCTATCCCGGTCTCTCTCTCTCTCTCTATCCCGGTCTCTCTCTCTCTCTCTATCCCGGTCTCTCTCTCTCTATCCCGGTCTCTCACTCTATCTATCCCGGTCTCTCACTCTCTCTATCCCGGTCTCTCACTCTCTCTATCCCGGTCTCTCTCTCTCTCTATCCCGGTCTGTCTCTCTCTATCCCGGTCTCTCTCTCTCTCTCTCTCTCTATCCCGGTCTCTCTCTCTCTCTATCCCGGTCGCTCGGTCTCTCTCTCTATCCCGGTCTCTCTCTCTCTATCCCGGTCTCTCTCTCTCTCTCTATCCCAGTCTCTCTCTCTCTCTCTATCCCGGTCTCTCTCTCTCTCTCTATCCCGGTCTCTCTATATCTCTCTATCCCGGTCTCTCTATCTCTCTCTCTATCCCGGTCTCTGTCTC
The DNA here is from genome assembly GCF_017639515.1 of Carcharodon carcharias. Taxonomy (NCBI): domain Eukaryota; kingdom Metazoa; phylum Chordata; class Chondrichthyes; order Lamniformes; family Lamnidae; genus Carcharodon; species Carcharodon carcharias. The sequence continues at coordinate 99,672 of NW_024470723.1, forward strand.
TCTCTCTCTCTATCCCGGTCTCTCTCTCTCTCTCTCTCTCTCTATCCCGCTCTCTCTCTCTCTCTATCCCGGTCTCTCTCTCTCTATCCCGGTCTCTCTCTCTCTATCCCGGTCTCTCTCTCTCTCTCTCTATTCCGGTCTCTCTCTCACTCTCTCTATTCCGGTCTCTCTCTCACTCTCTCTATTCCGGTCTCTCTCTCACTCTCTCTATTCCGGTCTCTCACTCTCTCTCTCTCTGTCCCGGTCTTTCTCTCTCTCTCTCTATCCCGGTCTTTCTCTCTCTCTCTCTATCCCGGTCTCTCTCTGTCTCTCTCTATCCCGGTCTCTCTCTGTCTCTCTCTATCCCGGTCTCTCTCTGTCTCTCTCTATCCCGGTCTCTCTCTCTCTCTCTCTATCCCGGTCTCTCTCTCTCTCTCTCTCTATCCCGGTCTCTCTCTCTCTCTATCCCGGTCTCTCACTCTCGCTATCCCGGTCTCTCTCTCTCTCTATCCCGGTCTCTCTCTCTCTCTATCCCGGTCTCCCTCTCTCTATCCCGGTCTCTCTCTCTCTCTCTCTCTCTATCCCGGTCTCTCTCTCTCTCTATCCCGGTCTCTCGCTCTCTCTCTCTATCCCGGTCTCTCTCTCTCTATCCCGGTCTCTCTCTCTCTCTCTCTATCCCGGTCTCTCTCTCTCTCTCTCTATCCCGGTGTCTCTCTCTCTCTCTCTCTCTATCTATCCCGGTCTCTCTCTCTCTCTCTCTCTCTCTATCCCGGTCTCTCTCTCACTCTCTCTCTCTATCCCGGTCTCTCTCTCTCTCTCTCTATCCCGGTCTCTCTCTCTCACTCTCTATCCCGGTCTCTCTCTCTCTCTCTCTATCCCGGTCTCTCTCTCTCTCTCTCTATCCCGGTCTCTCTCTCTCTCTCTCTATCCCGGTCTCTCTCTCTCTCTCTCAATCCCGGTCTCTCTCTCTCTCTCTCTATCCCGATCTCCCTCTCTCTCTCTCTATCCTGGTCTCACTCTTTCTCTCTCTATACAGGTCTCTCACTCTCTCTCTCTCTCTATCCCGGTCTCTCACACTCTCTCTCTCTACCCGGTCTCCCACTCTCGCTTTCTCTATTCCGGTCTCTCACTCTCTCTCTCTCTCTGTCCCGGTCTCCCATTCTCGCTCTCTCTATTCCGGTCTCTCACTCTCTATCTCTCTAAACCAGTCACTCTCTCTCTCTCTCTCTATCCCGGTCTCTCTCTCTCTCTCTCTCTCTCTATCCCGGTCTCTCTCTCTCTCTCTCTCTCTCTATCCCGGTCTCTCTCTCTCTCTCTATCCCGGTCTCTCTCTCTCTCTCTCTATCCCGGTCTCTCTCTCTCTCTATCCCGGTCTCTCTCTCTCTCTCTATCCTGTTCTCTCTCTCTCTCTCTCTATCCCGGTCTCTCTCTCTCTCTCTATCCCGTTCTCTCTCTCTCTCTCTCTATCCCGGTCTCTCTCTCTCTCTCTCTATCCCGGTCTCCCACTCTCACTCTCTATCCCGTTCTCTCTCTCTCTCTCTCTATCCCGGTCGCTCTCTCTCTCTATCCCGGCCTCTCTCTCTCTCTCTCTATTCCGGTCTCTCACTCTCTCTCTCTCTGTCCCGGTCTCCCACTCTCTCTCTCTCTATCCCGGTCTCTCTCTCTCTCTCTCTCTATCCCGGTCTCTCTCTCTCTCTCTCTCTATCCCGGTCTCTCTCTCTCTCTCTATCCCGGTCTCTCTCTCTCTCTCTCTCTCTATCCCGGTCTCTCTCTCTCTCTCTATCCCGGTCTCTCTCTCTCTCTCTCTCTATCCCGGTCTCTCTCTCTCTCTCTCTCTATCCCGGTCTCTCTCTCTCTCTCTCTATCCCGGTCTCTCTCTCTCTCTCTCTATCCCGGTCTCTCTCTCTCTCTCTCTCTCTCTCTCTCTATTCCGGTCTCTCTCTCTCTCTCTCTATCCCGGTCTCTCTCTCTCTCTCTCTATCCCGGTCTCTCTCTCTCTCTCGCTCTCTATCCCGGTCTCTCTCTCCCTCTCTCTCTCTATCCCGGTCTCTCTCTCTCTCTCTATCCCGGTCTCTCTCTCTCTCTCTCTATCCCGGTCTCTCTCTCTCTCTCTCTATCCCGGTCTCTCTCTCTCTCTCTCTCTATCCCGGTTTCTCTCTCTCTCTATCCCGGTTTCTCTCTCTCTCTATCCCGGTCTCTCTCTCTCTCTCTCTCTCTCTATCCCGGTCTCTCTCTCTCTCTCTCTATCCCGGTCTCTCTCTCTCTATCCCGGTCTCTCTCTCTCTCTCTCTCTCTATCCCGGTCTCTCTCTCTCTCTATCCCGGTCTCTCTCTCTCTCTCTCTATCCCGGTCTCTCTCACTCTATCCCGGTGTCTCTCTCTCTCTCTCTATCTATCCCGGTCTCTCTCTCTCTCTCCCGGTCTCTCTCTCTCTCTCTCTATCCCGGTCTCTCTCTCTCTCTCTCTATCCCGGTCTCTCTCTCTCTCTCTCTCTATCTATCCCGGTCTCTCTCTCTCTCTCTCTATCCCGGTCTCTCTCTCTCTCTCTCTCTCTATCCCGGTCTCTCTCTCTCTCTCTCTCTCTATCCCGGTCTCTCTCTCTCTCTCTCTCTATCCCGGTTTCTCTCTCTCTCTATCCCGGTTTCTCTCTCTCTCTATCCCGGTCTCTCTCTCTCTCTCTCTCTCTCTATCCCGGTCTCTCTCTCTCTCTATCCCGGTCTCTCTCGCTCTCTCTCTCTATCCCGGTCTCTCTCTCTCTCTCACTATCCCGGTCTCTCTCTTCTCTCTCTCTATCCCGGTCTCTCTCTCTCTCTCTCTATCCCGCTCTCTCTCTCTCTCTCTCTCTATCCCG
>NW_024470723.1:107500-122350 GCF_017639515.1 Carcharodon carcharias
TCTCTCTCTCTCTATCCCGGTCTCTCTCTCTCTCTCTCTCTATTCCGGTCTCTCTCTCTATCCCGGTCTCTCTCTCTCTCTCTCTCTCTCTCTCTCTATCCCGGTCTCTCTCTCTCTCTCTCTCTCTCTATCCCGGTCTCTCTCTCTCTCTCTCTATCCCGGTCTCTCTCTCTCTCTCTCTATCCCGGTCTCTCTCTCTATACCGGTCTCTCTCTCTCTCTCTCTATCCCGGTCTCTCTCTCTCTCTCTCTATCCCGGTCTCTCTCTCTCTCTCTCTATCCCGGTCTCTCTCTCTCTCTCTCTATCCCGGTCTCTCTCTCTCTCTCTCTCTCTCTCTCTATCTATCCCGGTCTCTCTCTCTCTCTCTCTCTATCCCGGTCTCTCTCTCTCTCTATCCCGGTCTCTCTCTCTCTATCCCGGTCTCTCTCACTCTATCCCGGTCTCTCTCTCTCTCTCTCTATCCCGGTCTCTCTCTATCTCTCTCTCTCTCTCTCTCTATCCCAGTCTCTCTCTCTCTCTCTCTATCCCGGTCTCTCTCTCTCTCTCTCTATCCCGGTCTCTCTCTCTCTCTCTCTATCCCGGTCTCTCTCTCTCTCTCTCTCTCTATCCCGGTCTCTCTCTCTCTCTCTCTCTCTATCCCGGTCTCTCTGTCTCTCTCTCTCTATCCCGGTCTCTCTCTCTCTCTATCCCGGTCTCTCTCTCTCTATCCCGGTCTCTCTCACTCTATCCCGGTCTCTCTCACTCTCTCTCTCTATCCCGGTCTCTCTCTCTCTATCCCGGTCGCTCTCTCTCTATCCCGGTCTCTCTCTCTCTCTCTCTATCCCGGTCTCTCTCTCTCTCTCTCTATCCCGGTCTCTCTCTCTCTCTCTCTCTCTATCCCGGTCTCTCTTTCTCTCTCTCTCTCTATCTATCCCGGTCTCTCTCTCTCTCTCTCTATCCCGGTCTCTCTCTCTCTCTCTCTCTCTCTCTCTATCCCGGTCTCTCTCTCTCTCTCTCTATCCCGGTCTCTCTCTCTCTCTCTCTATCCCGGTCTCTCTCTCTCTCTCTCTATCCTGGTCTCTCTCTCTCTCTCTATCCCGGTCTCTCTCTCTCTCTCTCTCTCTATCCCGGTCTCTCTCTCTCTCTATCCCGGTCACTCTCTCTCTCTCTATCCCGGTCGCTCTCTCTCTCTCTCTCTCTCTCCCGGTCTCTCTCTCGCTCCCCCTATCCCGGTATCTCTCTCTCTATCCCGGTCTCTCTCTCTCTATCCCGGTCTCTCTCTCTCTCTCTCTATCCCGGTCTCTCTCTCTCTATCCCGGTCTCTCTCTCTCTCTCTATCTATCCCGGTCTCTCTCTCTCTCTCTCTATCCCGGTCTCTCTCTCTCTCTCTCTCTATCCCGGTCTCTCTCTCTCTCTCTCTCTCTCTATCCCGGTCTCTCTCTCTCTCTCTCTCTCCATCCCGGTCTCTCTCTCTCTATCCCGGTCTCTCTCTCTCTCTCTCTCTATCCCGGTCTCTCTCTCTCTCTCTCTCTATCCCGGTCTCTCTCTCTCTCTCTCTATCCCGGTCTCTCTCTCTCTCTCTCTCTCTATCCCGGTCTCTCTCTCTCTCTCTCTCTATCCCGGTCTCTCTCTCTCTCTCTCTCTCTATCCCGGTCTCTCTCTCTCTCTCTCTCTCTATCCCGGTCTCTCTCTCTCTCTCTCTCTATCCCGGTCTCTCTCTCTCTCTCTCTATCCCGGTCTCTCTCTCTCTCTATCCCGGTCTCTCTCTCTCTCTCTCTATCCCGGTCTCTCTCTCTCTCTCTCTCTCTATCCCGGTCTCTCTCTCTCTCTCTCTCTATCCCGGTCTCTCTCTCTCTCTCTCTCTATCCCGGTCTCTCTCTCCCTCTCTCTATCCCGGTCTCTCTCTCTCTCTCTCTCTATCCCGGTCTTTCTCTCTCTCTCTCTCTCTATCCCGGTCTCTCTCTCTCTCTCTCTCTCTATCCCGGTCTCTCTCTCTCTCTCTCTCTCTCTATCCCGGTCTCTCTCTCTCTCTCTCTATCCCGGTCTCTCTCTCTCTCTCTCTCTCTATCCCGGTCTCTCTCTCTCTCTCTCTATCCCGGTCTCTCTCACTCTATCCCGGTGTCTCTCTCTCTCTCTCTATCTATCCCGGTCTCTCTCTCTCTCTCTCTCCCGGTCTCTCTCTCTCTCTCTCTATCCCGGTCTCTCTCTCTCTGTCTATCCCCGTCTCTCTCTCTCTCTCTCTCTCTATCTATCCCGGTCTCTCTCTCTCTCTCTCTATCCCGGTCTCTCTCTCTCTCTCTCTATCCCGGTCTCTCTCTCTCTCTCTCTCTCTATCCCGGTCTCTCTCTCTCTCTCTCTCTATCCCGGTTTCTCTCTCTCTCTATCCCGGTTTCTCTCTCTCTCTATCCCGGTCTCTCTCTCTCTCTCTCTCTCTATCCCGGTCTCTCTCTCTCTCTATCCCGGTCTCTCTCTCTCTCTCTCTATCCCGGTCTCTCTCTCTCTCTCACTATCCCGGTCTCTCTCTTCTCTCTCTCTATCCCGGTCTCTCTCTCTCTCTCTCTATCCCGCTCTCTCTCTCTCTCTCTCTCTATCCCGGTCTCTCTCTCTCTCTATCCCGGTCTCTCTCTCTCTCTCTCTCTCTCTCTCTATCCCGGTCTCTCTCTCTCTCTCTCTCTCTCTCTATCCCGGTCTCTCTCTCTCTCTCTCTCTATCCCGGTCTCTCTCTCTCTCTCTATCCCGGTCTCTCTCTCTCTCTCTCTCTATCCCGGTCTCTCTCTCTCTCTCTATCCCGGTCTCTCTCTCTCTCTCTCTCTATCCCGGTCTCTCTCTCTCTCTCTCTATCCCGGTCTCTCTCTCTCTCTCTCTATCCCGGTCTCTCTCTCTATCCCGGTCTCTCTCTCTCTCTCTCTCTCTATCTATCCCGGTCTCTCTCTCTCTCTCTCTATCCCGGTCTCTCTCTCTCTCTCTCTATCCCGGTCTCTCTCTCTCTCTCTCTATCCCGGTCTCTCTCTCTCTCTCTCTCTCTCTCTATCCCGGTCGCTCTCTCTCTCTCTCTATCCCGGTCTCTCTCTCTCTCTCTCTATCCCGGTCTCTCTCTCTCTCTCTCTCTCTCTCTCTATTCCGGTCTCTCTCTCCCTCAGTCTATCCCGGTCTCTCTCTCTCTCTCTCTATCCCGGTCTCTCTCTCTCTCTCTCTCTATCCCGGTCTCTCTCTCCCTCTCTCTCTCTATCCCGGTCTCTCTCTCTCTCTCTATCCCGGTCTCTCTCTCTCTCTCTCTCTCTCTATCCCGGTCTCTCTCTCTCTCTCACTATCCCGGTCTCTCTCTTCTCTCTCTCTATCCCGGTCTCTCTCTTTCTCTCTCTATCACGGTCTCTCTCTCTCTCTCTCTCTCTATCCCAGTCTCTCTCTCTCTCTATCCCGGTCTCTCTCTCTCTCTCTCTATCCCGGGCTCTCTCTCTCTCTCTCTATCCCGGTCTCTCTCTCTCTCTCTCTATCCCGGTCTCTCTCTCTCTCTCTGTCCCAGTCTCTCTCTCTCTCTATCCCGGTCTCTCTCTCTCTCTCTCTATCCCGGTCTCTCTCTCTCTCTCTCTATCCCGGTCGCTCTCTCTCTATCCCGGTCTCTCTCTCTCTCTCTCTATCCCGGTCTCTCTCACTCTCTCTCTCTCTATCCCGGTCTCTCTTTCTCTCTCTCTCTCTATCTATCCCGGTCTCTCTCTCTCTCTCTCTCTCTATCCCAGTCTCTCTCTCTATCCCGGTCTCTCTCTCTATCCTGGTCTCTCTCTCTATCCCGGTCTCTCTCTCTCTCTCTCTATCCCGGTCTCTCTCTCTCTATCCCGGTCTCTCTCTCTCTCTATCCCGGTCTCTCTCTCTCTCTCTCTCTCTCTATTCCGGTCTCTCTCTCTCTCTCTCTATCCCGGTCTCTCTCTCTCTCTCTCTCTCTCTCTATCCCGGTCTCTCTCTCTCTCTCTCTATCCCGGTCTCTCTCTCTCTCTCTCTCTCTCTCTCTCTATCCCGGTCTCTCTCTCTCTCTCTCTCTATCCCGGTCTCTCTCTCTCTCTCTCTATCCCGGTCTCTCTCTCTATACCGGTCTCTCTCTCTCTCTCTCTATCCCGGTCTCTCTCTCTCTCTCTCTATCCCGGTCTCTCTCTCTCTCTCTCTATCCCGGTCTCTCTCTCTATCCCGGTCTCTCTCTCTCTCTATCCCGGTCTCTCTCTCTCTCTCTCTCTCTCTCTATCCCGGTCTCTCTCTCTCTCTCTCTATCCCGGTCTCTCTCTCTCTCTCTCTATCCCGGTCTCTCTCTCTCTCTCTCTATCCCGGTCTCTCTCTCTCTCTCTCTATCCTGGTCTCTCTCTCTCTCTCTCTCTCTATCCCGGTCTCTCTCTCTCTCTCTCTCTCTATCCCGGTCTCTCTCTCTCTCTATCCCGGTCACTCTCTCTCTCTCTATCCCGGTCGCTCTCTCTCTCTCTCTCTCTCTCTCCCGGTCTCTCTCTCGCTCCCCCTATCCCGGTCTCTCTCTCTCTATCCCGGTCTCTCTCTCTCTATCCCGGTCTCTCTCTCTCTCTCTCTCTATCTATCCCGGTCTCTCTCTCTCTCTCTCTATCCCGGTCTCTCTCTCTCTCTCTCTCTATCCCGGTCTCTCTCTCTCTCTCTCTCTATCCCGGTCTCTCTCTCTCTCTCTCTATCCCGGTCTCTCTCTCCCTCTCTCTATCCCGGTCTCTCTCTCTCTCTCTCTCTATCCCGGTCTTTCTCTCTCTCTCTCTCTCTATCCCGGTCTCTCTCTCTCTCTCTCTCTCTATCCCGGTCTCTCTCTCTCTCTCTCTCTATCCCGGTCTCTCTCTCTCTCTATCCCGGTCTCTCTCTCTCTCTATCCCGGTCTCTCTCTCTCTCTATCCCGGTCTCTCTCTCTCTCTCTCTCTCTCTATCCCGGTCTCTCTCTCTCTCTCTCTCTCTATCCCGGTCTCTCTCTCTCTCTATCCCGGTCTCTCTCTCTCTCTCTCTCTCTATCCCGGTCTCTCTCTCTCTCTCTCTCTCTCTATCCCGGTCTCTCTCTCTCTCTCTCTCTCTCTATCCCGGTCTCTCTCTCTCTCTCTCTATCCCGGTCTCTCTCTTCTCTCTCTCTATCCCGGTCTCTCTCTCTCTCTCTCTATCCCGGTCTCTCTCTCTCTCTCTCTCTCTATCCCGGTCTCTCTCTCTCTCTATCCCGGTCACTCTCTCTCTCTCTCTATCCCGGTCTCTCTCTCTCTCTCTCTATCCCGGTCTCTCTCACTCTATCCCGGTGTCTCTCTCTCTCTCTCTCTATCTATCCCGGTCTCTCTCTCTCTCTCCCGGTCTCTCTCTCTCTCTCTCTATCCCGGTCTCTCTCTCTCTGTCTATCCCCGTCTCTCTCTCTCTCTCTCTCTATCTATCCCGGTCTCTCTCTCTCTCTCTCTCTATCCCGGTCTCTCTCTCTCTCTCTCTCTCTATCCCGGTCTCTCTCTCTCTCTCTCTCTCTATCCCGGTCTCTCTCTCTCTCTCTCTCTATCCCGGTTTCTCTCTCTCTCTATCCCGGTTTCTCTCTCTCTCTATCCCGGTCTCTCTCTCTCTCTCTCTCTCTATCCCGGTCTCTCTCTCTCTCTATCCCGGTCTCTCTCTCTCTCTCTCTATCCCGGTCTCTCTCTCACTATCCCGGTCTCTCTCTCTCTCTCTCACTATCCCGGTCTCTCTCTTCTCTCTCTCTATCCCGCTCTCTCTCTCTCTCTCTCTATCCCGCTCTCTCTCTCTCTCTCTCTCTATCCCGGTCTCTCTCTCTCTCTCTATCCCAGTCTCTCTCTCTCTCTCTCTCTCTCTATCCCGGTCTCTCTCTCTCTCTCTCTCTCTCTCTCTATCCCGGTCTCTCTCTCTCTCTCTCTCTATCCCGGTCTCTCTCTCTCTCTCTCTATCCCGGTCTCTCTCTCTCTCTCTCTCTCTATCCCGGTCTCTCTCTCTCTCTCTATCCCGGTCTCTCTCTCTCTCTCTCTCTATCCCGGTCTCTCTCTCTCTCTCTCTCTATCCCGGTCTCTCTCTCTCTCTCTCTATCCCGGTCTCTCTCTCTCTCTCTCTATCCCGGTCTCACTCTCTATCCCGGTCTCTCTCTCTCCCTCTCTCTCTATCTATCCCGGTCTCTCTCTCTCTCTCTCTATCCCGGTCTCTCTCTCTCTCTCTCTATCCCGGTCTCTCTCTCTCTCTCTCTATCCCGGTCTCTCTCTCTCTCTCTCTCTCTCTCTCTATCCCGGTCTCTCTCTCTCTCTCTCTATCCCGGTCTCTCTCTCTCTCTCTCTATCCCGGTCTCTCTCTCTCTCTCTCTCTATCCCGGTCTCTCTCTCTCTCTCTCTCTCTATCCCGGTCTCTCTCTCTCTCTCTCTATCCCGGTCTCTCTCTCTCTCTCTCTCTCTATCCCGGTCTCTCTCTCCCTCTCTCTCTCTATCCCGGTCTCTCTCTCCCTCTCTCTCTCTATCCCGGTCTCTCTCTCTCTCTCTATCCCGGTCTCTCTCTCTCTCTCTCTCTATCCCGGTCTCTCTCTCTCTCTCTCTCTCTCTATCCCGGTCTCTCTCTCTCTCTCTCGCTATCCCGGTTTCTCTCTCTCTCTATCCCGGTTTCTCTCTCTCTCTATCCCGGTCTCTCTCTCTCTCTCTCTCTCTCTATCCCGGTCTCTCTCTCTCTCTCTCTCTCTCTCTATCCCGGTCTCTCTCTCTCTCTCACTATCCCGGTCTCTCTCTTCTCTCTCTCTATCCCGGTCTCTCTCTTTCTCTCTCTATCCCGGTCTCTCTCTCTCTCTCTCTCTATCCCGGTCTCTCTCTCTCTCTATCCCGGTCTCTCTCTCTCTCTCTCTCTATCCCGGGCTCTCTCTCTCTCTCTCTATCCCGGTCTCTCTCTCTCTCTCTCTATCCCGGTCTCTCTCTCTCTCTCTATCCCAGTCTCTCTCTCTCTCTATCCCGGTCTCTCTCTCTCTCTCTCTATCCCGGTCTCTCTCTCTCTCTCTCTATCCCGGTCTCTCTCTCTCTCTCTCTATCCCGGTCTCTCTCTCTCTCTCTCTATCCCGGTCTCTCTCTCTCTCTCTCTATCCCGGTCTCTCTCTCTCTCTCTCTCTCTATCCCGGTCTCTCTCTCTCTCTCTCTCTCTCTATCCCGGTCTCTCTCTCTCTCTCTCTCTCTCTATCCCGGTCTCTCTCTCTCTCTCTCTCTCTATCCCGGTCTCTCTCTCTCTCTCTCTATCCCGCTCTCTCTCTCTCTCTCTCTATCCCGGTCTCTCTCTCTCTCTCTCTCTATCCCGGTCTCTCTCTCTCACTCTCTATCCCGGTCTCTCCCTCTATGCCGGTCTCTCTCTCTCTCTCTCTCTCTATCTATCCCGGTCTCTCTCTCTCTCTCTCTATCCCGGTCTCTCTCTCTCTCTCTCTATCCCGGTCTCTCTCTCTCTCTCTCTCTCTCTCTCTATCCCGGTCTCTCTCTCTCTCTCTCTATCCCGGTCTCTCTCTCTCTCTCTCTCTCTATCCCGGTCTCTCTCTCTCTCTATCCCGGTCTCTCTCTCTCTATCCCGGTCTCTCTCACTCTATCCCGGTCTCTCTCTCTCTCTCTCTCTATCCCGGTCTCTCTCTCTCTATCCCGGTCGCTCTCTCTCTATCCCGGTCGCTCTCTCTCTATCCCGGTCTCTCTCTCTCTCTCTCTATCCCGGACTCTCTCTCTCTCTCTCTCTCTATCCCGGTCTCTCTTTCTCTCTCTCTCTCTATCTATCCCGGTCTCTCTCTCTCTCTCTCTCTCTCTATCCCGGTCTCTCTCTCTATCCCGGTCTCTCTCTCTCTCTATCCTGGTCTCTCTGTCTCTATCCCTGTCTCTCTCTCTCTCTCTCTCTATTCCGGTCTCTCTCTCTATCCCGGTCTCTCTCTCTCTCTCTCTCTCTCTCTCTATCCCGGTCTCTCTCTCTCTCTCTCTCTCTCTATCCCGGTCTCTCTCTCTCTCTCTCTATCCCGGTTCTCTCTCTCTCTCTCCTATCCCGGTCTCTCTCTCTCTCTCTATCCCGGTCTCTCTCTCTATACCGGTTCTCTCTCTCTCTCTCTCTATCCCGGTCTCTCTCTCTCTCTCTCTCTATCCCGGTATCTCTCTTCTCTCTCTATCCCGGTCTCTCTCTCTCTCTCTCTATCCCGGTCTCTCTCTCTCTCTCTCTCTCTCTCTCTATCTAGCCCGGTCTCTCTCTCTCTCTCTCTATCCCGGTCTCTCTCTCTCTCTCTCTATCCCGGTCTCTCTCTATCTCTCTCTCTCTCTCTCTATCCCAGTCTCTCTCTCTCTCTCTCTATCCCGGTCTCTCTCTCTCTCTCTCTATCCCGGTCTCTCTCTCTCTCTCTCTCTCTATCCCGGTCTCTCTCTCTCTCTCTCTCTATCCCGGTCTCTCTCTCTCTCTATCCCGGTCTCTCTCTCTCTATCCCGGTCTCTCTCACTCTATCCCGGTCTCTCTCTCTCTCTCTCTCTATCCCGGTCTCTCTCTCTCTATCCCGGTCGCTCTCTCTCTATCCCGGTCTCTCTCTCTCTCTCTCTATCCCGGTCTCTCTCTCTCTCTCTCTATCCCGGTCTCTCTCTCTCTCTCTCTCTATCCCGGTCTCTCTTTCTCTCTCTCTCTCTATCTATCCCGGTCTCTCTCTCTCTCTCTCTATCCCGGTCTCTCTCTCTCTCTCTCTCTATCCCGGTCTCTCTCTCTCTCTCTCTAATCCCGGTCTCTCTCTCTCTCTCTCTATCCCGGTCTCTCTCTCTCTCTCTCTATCCTGGTCTCTCTCTCTCTCTCTCTCTATCCCGGTCTCTCTCTCTCTCTCTCTCTATCCCGGTCTCTCTCTCTCTATCCCGGTCACTCTCTCTCTCTCTCTATCCCGGTCGCTCTCTCTCTCTCTATCCGGTCGCTCTCTCTCTCTCTCTCTCTCTCCCGGTCTCTCTCTCGCTCCCCTATCCCGGTCTCTCTCTCTCTATCCGGTCTCTCTCTCTCTATCCCGGTCTCTCTCTCTCTCTCTCTATCCCGGTCTCTCTCTCTCTATCCCGGTCTCTCTCTCTCTCTCTATCTATCCCGGTCTCCTCTCTCTCTCTCTCTATCCCGGTCTCTCTCTCTCTCTCTCTCTATCCCGGTCTCTCTCTCTCTCTCTCTCTATCCGGTCTCTCTCTCCCTCTCTCTATCCCGGTCTCTCTCTCTCTCTCTCTCTATCCCGGTCTTCTCTCTCTCTCTCTCTCTATCCCGGTCTCTCTCTCTCTCTCTCTCTCTATCCCGGTCTCTCTCTCTCTCTCTCTCTCTCTATCCCGGTCTCTCTCTCTCTCTCTCTATCCCGGTCTCTCTCGCTCTCTCTCTCTCTATCCCGGTCTCTCTCTCTCTCTCTCTCTCTATCCCGGTCTCTCTCTCTCTCTATCCCGGTCTCTCTCTCTCTCTCTCTATCCCGGTCTCTCTCACTCTATCCCGGTCTCTCTCTCTCTCTCTCTATCTATCCCGGTCTCTCTCTCTCTCTCCCGGTCTCTCTCTCTCTCTCTATCCCGGTCTCTCTCTCTCTGTCTATCCCCGTCTCTCTCTCTCTCTCTCTCTATCTATCCCGGTCTCTCTCTCTCTCTCTCTATCCCGGTCTCTCTCTCTCTCTCTCTCTCTCTATCCCGGTCTCTCTCTCTCTCTCTATCCCGGTCTCTCTCTCTCTATCCCGGTTTCTCTCTCTCTCTATCCCGGTTTCTCTCTCTCTCTATCCCGGTCTCTCTCTCTCTCTCTATCCCGGTCTCTCTCTCTCTCTATCCCGGTCTCTCTCTCTCTCTCTCTATCCCGGTCTCTCTCTCTCTCTCACTATCCCGGTCTCTCTCTTCTCTCTCTCTATCCCGGTCTCTCTCTCTCTCTCTCTATCCCGCTCTCTCTCTCTCTCTCTCTCTATCCCGGTCTCTCTCTCTCTCTATCCCGGTCTCTCTCTCTCTCTCTCTCTCTCTCTCTCTATCCCGGTCTCTCTCTCTCTCTCTCTCTCTATCCCGGTCTCTCTCTCTCTCTCTCTCTATCCCGGTCTCTCTCTCTCTCTCTATCCCGGTCTCTCTCTCTCTCTCTCTCTCTATCCCGGTCTCTCTCTCTCTCTCTATCCCGGTCTCTCTCTCTCTCTCTCTCTATCCCGGTCTCTCTCTCTCTCTCTCTCTCTATCCCGGTCTCTCTCTCTCTCTCTCTCTATCCCGGTCTCTCTCTCTCTCTCTCTCTCTATCCCGGTCTCTCTCTCTATCCCGGTCTCTCTCTCTCTCTCTCTCTCTATCTATCCCGGTCTCTCTCTCTCTCTCTCTATCCCGGTCTCTCTCTCTCTCTCTCTATCCCGGTCTCTCTCTCTCTCTCTCTCTCTCTCTATCCCGGTCTCTCTCTCTCTCTCTATCCCGGTCTCTCTCTCTCTCTCTCTATCCCGGTCTCTCTCTCTCTCTCTCTCTCTCTCTATTCGGTCTCTCTCTCTCTCTCTCTATCCCGGTCTCTCTCTCTCTCTCTCTATCCCGGTCTCTCTCTCTCTCTCTCTCTATCCCGGTCTCTCTCTCCCTCTCTCTCTCTATCCCGGTCTCTCTCTCTCTCTCTATCCCGGTCTCTCTCTCTCTCTCTCTCTCTATCCCGGTCTCTCTCTCTCTCTCTCTATCCCGGTCTCTCTCTCTCTCTCTCTCTATCCCGGTTTCTCTCTCTCTCTATCCCGGTTTCTCTCTCTCTCTATCCCGGTCTCTCTCTCTCTCTCTCTCTCTCTATCCCGGTCTCTCTCTCTCTCTCTCTCTATCCCGGTCTCTCTCTCTCTCTCACTATCCCGGTCTCTCTCTTCTCTCTCTCTATCCCGGTCTCTCTCTTTCTCTCTCTATCACGGTCTCTCTCTCTCTCTCTCTCTATCCCAGTCTCTCTCTCTCTCTATCCCGGTCTCTCTCTCTCTCTCTCTATCCCGGGCTCTGTCTCTCTCTCTCTATCCCGGTCTCTCTCTCTCTCTCTCTATCCCGGTCTCTCTCTCTCTCTCTGTCCCAGTCTCTCTCTCTCTCTATCCCGGTCTCTCTCTCTCTCTCTCTATCCCGGTCGCTCTCTCTCTATCCCGGTCTCTCTCTCTCTCTCTCTATCCCGGTCTCTCTCTCTCTCTCTCTCTCTATCCCGGTCTCTCTTTCTCTCTCTCTCTCTATCTATCCCGGTCTCTCTCTCTCTCTCTCTCTCTATCCCGGTCTCTCTCTCTATCACGGTCTCTCTCTCTCTCTCTCTATCCCGGTCTCTCTCTCTCTATCCCGGTCTCTCTCTCTCTCTATCCCGGTCTCTCTCTCTCTCTCTCTCTCTATTCCGGTCTCTCTCTCTCTCTCTCTATCCCGGTCTCTCTCTCTCTCTCTCTCTATCCCGGTCTCTCTCTCTCTCTCTCTCTCTCTATCCCGGTCTCTCTCTCTCTCTCTCTCTCTCTCTCTATCCCGGTCTCTCTCTCTCTCTCTCTATCCTGGTCTCTCTCTCTCTCTCTCTATCCCGGTCTCTCTCTCTATACCGGTCTCTCTCTCTCTCTCTATCCCGGTCTCTCTCTCTCTCTCTCTATCCCGGTCTCTCTCTCTCTCTCTCTATCCCGGTCTCTCTCTCTATCCCGGTCTCTCTCTCTCTCTCTCTATCCCGGTCTCTCTCTCTCTCTATCCCGGATCTCTCTCTCTCTCTCTATCCCGGTCTCTCTCTCTCTCTCTCTATCCCGGTCTCTCTCTCTATCCCGGTCTCTCTCTCTCTCTCTCTCTATCCGGTCTCTCTCTCTCTCTCTCCCGGTCTCTCTCTCTCTCTCTATCCCGGTCTCTCTCTCTCTCTCTATCCCGGTCTCTCTCTCTCTCTCTCTATCTATCCCGGTCCTCTCTCTCTCTCTCTCTATCCCGGTCTCTCTCTCTCTCTCTCTATCCCGGTCTCTCTCTCTCTCTCTCCTCTATCCCGGTCTCTCTCTCTCTCTCTCTCTATCCCGGTCTCTCTCTCTCTCTCTCTATCCCGGTCTCTCTCTCTCTCTCTCTCTATCCCGGTCTCTCTCTCCTCTATCCCGGTCTCTCTCTCTCTCTATCCCGGTCACTCTCTCTCTCTCTCTCTATCCCGGTCTCTCTCTCTCTCTCTCCTATCCCGGTCTCTCTCTCTCTCTCTCTATCCCGGTCTCTCTCTCTCTCTCTCTATCCCGGCTCTCTCTCTCTCTCTCTCTATCCCGGTCCTCTCTCTCTCTCTATCCCGGTCTCTCTCTCTCTCTCTCTCTCTATCCCGGTCTCTCTCTCTCTCTCTCTCTATCCCGGTCTCTCTCTCTCTCTCTCTCTCCGTCTCTATCCGGTCTCTCTCTCTCTCGTCTCTCTCTCTCCCGGTCTCTCTCTCTCTCTCTATCCCAGTCTCTCTCTCTCTCTCTCTATCCCGGTCTCTCTCTCTCTCTCTCTATCCGGTCTCTCTCTCTCTCTCTCTCTCTATCCCGGTCTCTCTCTCTCTCTCTCTCTATCCCGGTCTCTCTCTCTCTCTCTCTATCCCGGTCTCTCTCTCTCTCTCTCTATCCAGGTCTCTCTCTCTCCTCTCTCTCTATCCCGGTCTCTCTCTCTCTCTCTCTCTATCCCGGTCTCTCTCTCTCCTCTCTCTCTCCCCCGGTCTCTCTCTCTCTCTCTCTATCCCGGTCTCTCTCTCTCTCTCTCTCTCTCTCTCCCGGTCTCTCTCTCTCTCCTCTATCCCGGTCTCTCTCTCTCTCTCTATCCGGTCTCTCTTCCTCTCTCTCTCTATCCCGGTCTCTCTCTCTCTCTCTCTATCCCGGTCTCTCTCTCTCTCTCTCTCTATCCCGGTCTCTCTCTCTCTCTCTCTCTATCCCGGTCTCTCTCTCTCTCTCTCTCTATTCCCGGTCTCTCTCTCTCCTCTCTCTCTCTATCCCGGTCTCTCTCTCTCTCTCTCTCTCTCTATCCCGGTACTCTCTCTCTCTCTCTCTCTATCCCGGTCTCTCTCTCTCTCTATCCCGGTCTCTCTCTCTATACCCCGTCTCTCTCTCTCTCTCTCTCTCTCTATCCGGTCTCTCTCTCTCTCTCTCTATCCCGGTCTCTCTCTCTCTCTCTCTCTATCCCGGTCTCTCTCTCTCTCTCTATCCCGGTCTCTCTCTCTATCCCGGTCTCTCTCTCTCTCTCTCTCTATCCCGGTCTCTCTCTCTCTCTCTCTCTATCCCGGTCTCCTCTCTCTCTCTCTATCCCGGTCTCTCTCTCTCTCTCTCTATCCCGGTCTCTCTCTCTCTCTCTCTATCCGGTCTCTCTCTCTCTCTCTCTATCCCGGGTCTCTCTCTCTCTCTCTCTCTATCCCGGTCTCTCTCTCTCTCTCTCTCTATCCCGGGTCTCTCTCTCTCTCTCTCTATCCCGGTCTCTCTCTCTCTCTCTCTCTATCCCGGTCTTCTCTCTCTCTCTCTATCCCGGTCTCTCTCTCTCTCTCTCTCTATCCCGGTCTCTCTCTCTCTCTATCCCGTCTCTCGCTCTCTCTCTCTATCCCGGTCTCTCTCTCTCTCTCTCTCTATCCCGGTCTCTCTCTCTCTCTCTCTCTATCCCGGTCTCTCTCTCTCTCTCTCTATCCCGGTCTCTCTCTCTCTATCCCGGTCTTCTCTCTCTATCCGGTCTCTCTCTCTCTATCCCGGTCTCTCTCTCTCTCTCTATCCCGGTCTCTCTCTCTCTCTCTCTATCCCGGTCTCTCTCTCTCTCTCTCTCTATCCCGGTCTCTCTCTCTCTCTCTCTCTATCCCGGTCTCTCTCTCTCTCTCTCTCTCTATCCCGGTCTCTCTCTCTCTCTCTCTATCCCGGTCTCTCTCTCTCTCTCTCTCTATCCCGGTCTCTCTCTCTCTCTCTCTCTATCCCGGTCTCTCTCTCTCTCTCTCTCTCCCGGTCTCTCTCTCTCTCTCTCTATCCCGGTCTCTCTCTCTCTCTCTATCCCGGTCTCTCTCTCTCTCTCTCTATCCCGGTCTCTCTCTCTCTCTCTCTCTCTATCCCGGTCTCTCTCTCTCTCTCTCTATCCCGGTCTCTCTCTCTCTCTCTATCCCGGTCTCTCTCTCTCTCTCTCTCTATCCCGGTCTCTCTCTCTCTCTCTCTCTATCCCGGTCTCTCTCTCTCTCTCTCTATCCCGGTCTCTCTCTCTCTCTCTATCCCGGTCTCTCTCTCTCTCTCTATCCCGGTCTCTCTCTCTCTCTCTCTCTCTATCCCGGTATTCTCTCTCTCTCTCTATCCCGGTCTCTCTCTCTCTCTCTCTATCCCGGTCTCTCTCTCTCTCTCTCTCTCATCCCGGCTCTTCTCTCTCTCTATCCGGGTCTCTCTCTCTCTCTCTCTCTACTCCGGTCTCTCTCTCTCTGCTCTCCCGGTCTCTCTCTCTCTCTCTCTCTATCCGGTCTCTCTCTCTCTCTATCCGGTCTCTCTCTCCTCTCTCTCTATCTATCCCGGTCTCTCTCTCTCTCTCTCTATCCCGGTCTCTCTCTCTCTCTCTCTCTCTATCCCGGTCTCTCTCTCTCTCTTCTCTATCCCGGTCTCTCTCTCTCTCTCCTCTATCCGGTCTCTCTCTTCTCTATCCGGTTCTCTCTCTTCTCTCTTATCCGTGTCTCTCTCTCTCTCTCTCTCTATCCCGGTCTCTCTCTTCTCACTATCCCGGTCTCTCTCTCTCTCTCTCTCTATCCCGGTCTCTCTCTCTCTCTATCCCCGGTCCTCTCTCTCTCTCTCTCTATCCCGGTCTCTCTCTCTCTCTATCCCGGTCTCTCTCTCTCTCTCCCGGTCTCTCTCTCTCTCTCTCTCTCTATCCCGGTCTCTCTCTCTCTCTCTCTCTCTCTATCCCGGTCTCTCTCTCTCTCTCTCTCTATCCCGGTCTCTCTCTCTCTCTCTCTATCCCGGTCTCTCTCTCTCTCTCTCTCTATCCCGGTCCTCTCTCTCTCTCT